>NC_141611.1:45699980-45884980 GCF_047967505.1 Dipteris shenzhenensis
GGATAAAGGTAGGGAGGTAGAGAGAGTAAGAGAGAGAGAGAGGGAGAGAGAGAGAGAAGAGGAGAGAGAGAGAGAGAGGAGAGAGAGATGGAGAGAGAGAGAAATAATTACAAATCCCAGAGAGAGAGAGAGATAAAGAGAGAGAATAAAAATCTTAGCCGCCATGGGAGGGAGAGAAAGAGAGAGTTGAGATAAACTAAGAGAGAGAATGAGTGGGATGAGGATAGAGAGAGAAACACATAAGAATTTTTAGAGAGAGAGAGATATTAAGAGAGAGAATGAGGTGTCTTGACTATGGCTACAGAGAGATTTAGGAGTCGAGAGAGAGAGAGAGAGAAAGTAAAGAGAATTATATATTTACATGTTTTATATTATACTTTTAAAAAATTATAACAGAGTGAATTTATGGTTTGTTTTGAAGGTGAGATAATATTCATATATATTTTTTCTTTAGATACTTGTTCTTCATTTCTCTCACGTGCAAGTTTAGCCTCTACATCAAAACTCCTTCTTTTGCATATTTAAGCCTCTTAAACCCTAGCACATTAAAATGAACACAGAAAAAGAAATTATTTATTGCTTTTCTTCGCTTCGACAGTTGGTTTAGCATAGTTTAGCATAGATTAGATTGCCTTAGAGGAGAGACAATTCTCCAAGTTGCTAATCGAAGCCATGCTCAAATTTTTCTAACTAGTTCCTAATCGTTGTCAGTCCCTTCACTCACATGCGGTTTAACACTCATAACATGCTATTAAATAAGACCTTTTACCATTTACCAAGAAGTTTATCAGTGGGCAGATTGCATGAGCAGATATCAGTGGACAGATTACATGTCACGGGACATATTGGAGCTTGATGATTATTAGTTATTTTTATTGCATTTGTATAAATATTTAAGCTCCTTTATTGTCATAAAAAACCTTGTAAATCCTTCTATGCTATTTTTTACATTTATTGTCATATGAAGCGCCTTGTAATAAACCCAACCATCCTGACCATTCACTATTTAACGAGTATCAGCGGGCTGCATAAGTGGATATCAGTGGAATAGTTTTTAGTGGGTAGATTGCTTCAGTTGGGTATCAGTGCACAGATATCAATGGATGGACAGATTACATGTCATCACGAAGATTGAAGCTTTATGACTAGAGGGCAAATCAATGGATGGACAGATTACATGTCTTCACGAAGATTGAAGCTTTATCACTAGACGACATTTTATATTACTGTAAAGCTTTATTGGCTAATTTTTTTACATTTGTACAAATATTTAAGCCTTGTAAAGCCTTCTAGGGCATTTCCCACATTTATTGCCATATGAAGCCTTGTAAAGCCTTTTGGGCTATTTCCCACATTTATTGTGTCAAGGGTTGTATATTGTACTTTACTTGTATGTATCTAAATTCTTCATTATCTTTTCTTGTAGGATTATGGAGCAATCAACTAATGTGGTGGCTATCCTAAATGACTCTGAGATCAGAGAATGGGTTTCTGATGTCACTTTGAATTTCAAAGGAAAGAAATATAGCCCCAATGGCTTTGGTAGGTGGACTCGATATCACATGGCAAAAGAGCTTGGTTTCTTCATCAAAAGGAAAAGAGACTCTTTCTACTTATGTCAAAAAGGGAGTTCAATGGTGTTGAAGATCCATGGGATGCTACTTTCTTCAAAAAAGATATGACTTCAAGCCTTGTGGTAGGCATAATGATCGAGCCAAAAGAGACCTTTGTGGATATTTTTACAAAGAGTTCAGATCCTGAAGTTGGCGGGGACTCTTTCATATACTTGGGAGCAATTTCCTAGTGTGAAGGAGATCAAAAAGCTCAGACTTCGATGCAGGGATAAGAAGAATAGGCACACTATCACAAACGTGTAGAACATGAGCGCAAACTTCTAGAGCAAGAAATGGTGGATGTAACTAAGGATGATGAAACACAAGCCTTGAGTGCATGGGAATTAAAAAAAATTGAAGAAGATTAAGGTCAATCCACTACAGTTATGCTAGAAGCTCTTGCTAGCAAACCATGATGTGAAATGCAAAAGGCTAGTACTACAGGAGCCACGGTTCCAAGCAGTAAAAAAAGACATCGTCCCACTGTAGAGAGAGATAATGTGGATGAAAAACGGTTAAAAGAAGAGAAAGATGAAGAAGACTCAGAACCCGAGGCTGAAGATGATCAGGATGAACTCACATCAATCAAAAATCTTAATCTGCATCTTAATAAAGCAGTTATAGATGATGATGTGGGATATATCTGGGGTCAAAGGATGTGGTTTGTGAATGCCAAAGATGTGGAAGCTACAGCTCTCTTTACTAATAGCCGAAGCCTTGATATATCCTATGCAATGCAAATATATGAGGCTTTGAGAGATGGTAAGAAACCTGTGGCAAGCAATGTGGTCTTGCACCCAATAATGTTTTGTCCAACCAAAAATAGTTTTCTGGATCAATTAACATTTACAGGGCCTACACATTTCGAAAAAACCTTCAGTTGATTCTTTAAAGACACTCTTAAAAATATTCCACATGAACAAGGTGAAGAGGCACAAGTGAGAATATGCTAAAGGAAGCAAAGAAGGAATTCCTCCTTCGTTGCAGATTCCAGCCCATTGATTGTTAACATTGGGCTTATGCTTGTAATCAGATCACAAGGGAAGCAAAGGAGGTCAAAAGACTCACTCCAGAACAATTTGCAAAGATAAGTTCATTCCATTATTATCCTGCAACAATCTGTATATTCAAGCATGAGATCAAGTATTTGATTGAGTCCGAAAGACTTAATCATTATGTCCATGGAAAGTGTAAGATATCCTCAACATCAGAGGTCTTACAGAAGGCAAGGATTATATGGACAACATTTGGTTCTCCAAATCTTGATTTGAAGCGAAAGGTCACAAAAGCAGACGCCGACACACTCACGAACTTCTATACTTCTTTGAGTGCAGTTATGCCTAGGGGAACTCAAGAGCGAGAAGAAAGTATGACAAGCCTCAAGGTGGTGAGGGATAGATATGCCGACTACACTTCTATCATATTTCATCCTATTGAAGTGTTCAATGAGATGCTTGAAACGTGCATTGCTTGTGAGCGTGGACAGTTGACCTATGAAGCTCCTTTGTTTATCTTCGGAAAGTCAAAGGTAATGGATAAGAAGGAGTTGACAGCAAGGATGTGGAGGCCTATAAAGTACTTACTTGACAAGTATGCATCCATGGCAGCACAAAAAATCTTAAAGAAAGAATGGTTTTTTGGAAAAAAAGACAAAGACCATGGCATGGAAGAATGCATCAATGTACAGGTGAGGCGTGATGCAATGCATAGTGCCATTGCGTATTTGATGTCAGAGAAACAAATTCCACTTACTCATTGTAACATTGACAATAATCTGGTGAAGCATATAGCTTCTTTGTCAACACCCAAGGTAAAGCTATGGGCAAACAAGTGGATTAAAAACGATGAAGATGGGTCAGAAATAGTAACCTCTTATATGAGAAAAGAAATCCCACAACAAGTGGTTGCATATGTGGAAAGATTAATCAGCGAGATAAGGATGCCGACAGATATGCACCAAAGCTTTCAATTCATTATGGCAGAGTCTGGAAAGCTTGTGAACTTCAGGGGAGTCTCAGAAGATGACTTCTTCAAGAATGAGTCAGCATGGGATAAGCCACAACTATTCTTTATCAATGAAGTTTCTAGCGATGATATCCATAACTTCATTGATAGAATAGTATATACCACCATTAGCAAAGTGGCAATTTGCAACATTGTCATTTTTGTTGATAAAAAAGACAAAGAAGCCATGCAGGTTACTCTAGAGCGAGCATATTTATCAGATTTGAAGATCTATAGTGGTGTTTATGCAGCAAAGAGAGGCAAGAGAGAATGTGGCATAGCGATTCAGTCTCTTGAATCATTCTTTTTGTGTATGCGGAGTCCCAAACCTGATCACTCCTTACAAAAGAACATAAGAGGGAATTCAAATAATTTGAGATTGATGCTAGAAGAGCAAGATATTCCCAGGTCCATACATTATCAAAAAAACAACTATGGAAGTCCTACAAAAAGTGGGAGTCTCTTGCTTACCATGATGGAGAATTTGCTACCGGCAGGTTGGGAGGTCACCTTGTGCAGGATGGGATATTTATTTGAGGATCTCCTCAGAAAAGTCAAATCCACAAATATTATTGAAAATAAGCATTTCATGGCTTATTTTCAGCTTCAAGCAGATCTAACCAAAGGCTATGAAAAAGAGATAGACCACAAAGACAGTGATGACATGGATGATTACCTTGAAGATCATAATGTCCCAGTTGATGATGATGAAAAGATGGACTTACATGACCCGTTCAGAGAGAGGTTGGTGGATGAAGACAAACATGATGATGCCTTCTTTGATAATTATGGCTCGTAGGGTTATGAAAAAAGGCCACTACGACAATACTTAGCGGTATGAACTCTCTATTTCTCAACTAAATATAAATTTTTAAATAAGATTTAAATTTAAAGATAATGAATCTAATCTCTCATATTTGTTTACAGGCAATAGAGGGAGAAGAAATGGATGAAGTCAATATGGAGGCACTCCCTTCTACTTCAACAATGCAACCACCTCTAAATTTGATTGAAGAATCCCATGAGCGCAAGAGCTTTAAAGACACCATGGAAAAGCAGAATGACCCCAAACATAGAATACAAGCTATGACAGAGACCCATTCTGCAAATTTAGCTTCATTGGATAAAATGGAGAGCTCATTTGAAGTTATGATCATTTTGAAACGAGAACCTCAGTATTTGAGCTTTGGTAGAGAATATGTTTCAATCCTCTCCAATCCTTTAAAAGAGGTTAATGACAATGTTATCTCTCAGGTAAAGTTTGTTTAT
The DNA here is from genome assembly GCF_047967505.1 of Dipteris shenzhenensis. Taxonomy (NCBI): domain Eukaryota; kingdom Viridiplantae; phylum Streptophyta; class Polypodiopsida; order Gleicheniales; family Dipteridaceae; genus Dipteris; species Dipteris shenzhenensis. The sequence continues at coordinate 45,704,867 of NC_141611.1, forward strand.
TTGTTGCTACTTCAATGAGCTAACATTTGTTTATTTATTCACAGTGTAGTTATATATCAGTTTCCTAGTGCAGAATGCAAATCAATTCTATGAGCTAACGTTTGTTTATTTCTTGGTGCAGTGTAGTTATTTCTCAGCTTCCTAGAGTGCAGCATCGTGTCTATATGCTCGATGCTCTCCTTTCTTCTATTCTTAGCTCTCCTCAAAAGACTATAGAAGATGTTTGTACCTGGTTAAGCCCTTTGAATTTAGATGGGGTGTGAGTCATCTTAATGCCTTATCATGAGGCGTAAGTATCAACTCTAACCTTATTTTTACTATTTCTTTGGCAAGTTTGTGTAAAACAATAATCATTTTTATTTTGGTCGTGTAGCTCACATTGGAGTCTGATCGTCTGGGACCTTGAACTCAACCATTTATGGTTTGTGAATTCAATGGAAGGCTATCATGCCAACTCCCCAAGGTAATTATTCTCTTAATATTTTTGATACTTTCTTTGTATCTTATGATCATGACATATTAATATATTTAATATGTCATGATGGACAGTGCTGCATATCGGCTAGTATCTATCGTCAGAACAACCAAGGAGCAACAAGATAGGGTAGAATTCAAAAGATGTCTGCCAGTGGAGTAAAAAGATGGGCACAGTTGTGGGTGGAGAGTTGCCTACAACTGCATGTTGTTTCTTAGAGAGATTTTTTATTTGGAGTTACCAGTCAAAATGGAATCATATACAGAAGCCGATCTGCTAGCATTTCGGGCTGAGAGTATTCAGCGTCGAATTACTACCATTGGGAAACAACATGAAAATATGACTACATTGCAGCATGTATAAAACCTTATCTTTATACTTGGATGCTTGTTCAAGCCTTTAATTGGGATGTGTAAATCTCATAACTTTTTTATATTTTCCTCCAAGAGAAGAGACTGAGTCTAATGAAAGCATGCTATCTTTATACTTCTATGATTATTTAAACCTTTATTTTTATTTAAGATGTGTAAATCTCATAACTTTTTAAATTTTTCCTCCAAGAGGAGGAGAGACTCACTCTAATGAAAGCATGTATGAAACCTTACTTTTTAAATTTTTGCTCCAAGCGGAGGAGAGACTCACTCTAATGAAAGCATGTATGAAACCTTATCTGCTTGTTTAAGCCTTTATTTGGGATGTGTACATCGCATAACTTTTTTATATTTTTATAGTAGAAGAAGGATGTAGAAGACATAGCAAGTGAAGAAGAATACGATGTAGACTACTCTCTCAATAAGATGAGTCATGAAAATATGAATCTATTGGAGTAGATTGGAAGTTCATTCACCGCTATGTTGTTAATTTGACAACAATCTCATTTTTTTGAATTTGGTGAAGAAGAGATTTCAATCCTCTTGAATCCTAAGAAAGAGGTTAATGTCAAAGTCATTACAACCATCCTCAGGTTTGATGCAGCCTTTTCCTTGGCTTTATACTTTGCTTATTTTGATTAAACCCAAGAAGCTAATACTTTTTTTTTAAATATAGTAATGTTATAGCAAATTTTTCACAAAATATACAAAGCATTTCATATATGCTTGATCCTCGTATTTCGGAAGTGCTTAGCAACAAAGAAGAAACCATAGAGGATGTTTGCAAGTGGTTGAAGCACATTTCTATGAATGATGCACGAGCTATTTTTACAACATATTATGAGAAGTAAGCATCAAACTCTACTTGTTTTTTCTATTGCATTGCTAGAATTGTCTCAAATACAGTAATTATTCTTTATTAATAATGCAGCTCACATTGGAGTCTGGTAGTCATGGACATCTTTGCGAAGAAGTGCTTCTTTGCCAACTCAATGACATCCATCCATGGCACTATGTTAGAGTAAGTATAGACTACACTTATTGTCACTTCTTAACATGTAGATTGATATGCAATGCACATATTCACTGTTGTTATATGTTTTGATGTGCAGATCAGCTCGAAAGTTAGTAGGTGCTATCGACACAGTAATGCGGCAATGTGACTTGGCACAACAAATAGAGTATATAACATGTCAAGTATCACATCAAGAGAATAGCCACATCTATAATTGTGGATGGAGGGTTGGCTACAATTGCTTTTTGGTACTTGGTCAAATTTTTGAGATACAAAATGACACCACACTGTCAACATATACGGATTTGCATCTCTATTCATTTATAAAATGTACCATTCGAGCAATCATTAAGGGCAACATTATGGACCCTCCCACAAGGCAAATAGATAATGGCTCAGAGGAGTGCAAAATGAATGCCGTCAAAGAGTCAAAGGGGATAGAAGACCTCAACTCTACAAACATGGCTTCATTGGAAGAATTGGGAAGCTCTTTTAATGTTAGGTTATGATTCAACATAGACCTCAGTATCTTGAATTTGGGGGAGAGGATATTTCAATCCTCTCTAGAGCTTCAAATGAGGTCAATAACAACGTTATGATGGCCATTCTCAGGTTTGATACAAACTTTTTCTCTGCTTGATAATTCAATATTTTGATTAAATATAATAAGCTAATATTCATTTATTTGTTGGTGCAGTATAGTTATCTCACGATTTGGTAGAGCCGTACAAAACCATGTGTATATGTTGGATTCCCTCCTTTCTCCTATACTTAGCGATAGTAGAAAGACAATAGCCGATGTTTGTAAATGGTTACAACCTTTACATTTACATGGCGTGCGAGTCCTATTTATGGCATATCATGAGATGTAAGTATCATGGCAACCTTTATTTTCATCTTATACTGGCAACATTGTGTTAAATAATAATGGTTCTTAATTATTCGTGTAGGGAACATTGGAGTCTGGTGGTTTGGGACCTTGAAGACAACTATTGTTGGTTTGTTAACTCGATTGTAGGCTTTCATGGCTCAGTGCAAACGTAAGTATTCTATTAATCTGTTATTACTTCTATATTATGTACCTTATGTAATATACACACTAAGTTTTATTAATATGTCATGATGAGCAGGTCGATTGAGAAGTTGGTATCTGCTATCAGAGAAACAGGATAGTACAAAGACTCGGTAGACTTTCAAAAGAATTTAGTAGTAGAGCAGGAAGATGGGCATAGTTGTGGGTGGAGAGTTACCTACAACTGCATGTTGATTTTCAATGAAATTTTCTCACTTAAGCCACAGATCTCATCAGAAGACTCTTTGGAGCTCAAATATTTAGAGGAGGATATACAATTGTTGGCTGAAATCATTCGAGACCTAATTGCTGCCATTAGAGTACAACATGCAACTAAAGCAATATCAGAGCTTGCATTTAAGGAAGAGGAGACTGAGTCTACTATGAAAGCACTGCACACTATAGAAGAAGTAGAGACTCAGTGTACACCTACAGCACCACAGCCTCCACTGGAAGCATCAGAAGAGTTGCCACAGCCTCCGCTTGCATTTAAGGAAGAGGATACTGAGTCTACTCCGAAAGCACTACATACTACAGAAGAAGTAGAGACTGAGTGTACATCTAGAGCACCATAGCCTCCATTGGAAGCATCAAAATAGTTGCCACAGTCTCCAGTAGAAGCATCAGAAGAGTTGTGATGCATGTATGATGTTGTGCTTGTATATATGCATGAGGAGCATATTCTCATGATGTTGTTTACTCCATGAATATTATGGTTGACATTTATTTGTTGCAATGTATGAATCATGATGTAGTTTTTGTTGATTATACACCAATTTTTGACTTATTACTTAAGTGGCATTTAGTCATGATATTTATATATTTATTTCATGCACACAATTTTATGATATGAATGTGTGATGATGTGATTATTAGGAAATATAACCTTCTATGATGAGAATTTTGATATGAATATGTGATGATGTAATATTTGTAATATATTTCATGGCAAAGTATCAATTCCCAATGCTCCACTCACTTAAAGTACATCATTCCCAATGCTCTGCAAAATTTTATTCAGTTGGACAGTATCCACTCACTTAAAGTAGAGCATTTCCAATGCTTCTCTCACTTTATTCCAACCCTTATCCTTATCATAGCGAACACATCGTGCCTTAGTGCACTTGTAATCTTCCATCGTAGTCCTTCCACAAACACTCTCTTATTTCTTACATCCTAGTCCTTCTGATTAACTTGTATTCATCTTTCACTTTACGTCTTCCCTCACTTTCTATCACTCTTGAAGGAGGGGCAGCTCAGTGTGCATCCCTCGCTATTGCTCCCTCACTCTCCTTCTCCCACTTTCCCTCTAGACAATGACTAGTTACTACCCGACTTCATTTACTGAACTCAAATTCTGTCTTAGATCTCTTTTGTATGGACCAATGAAGGGAAAATCATTCGAGGAGGATATGTTATGCACATGGCTGCTTGATTTGAACTTAGCAGAAGAGGTGAATATCCTTAGCTTTCTTTTTCGCTTCTTTTAATCACATACTTCTTATGCGAACGAGTTAAATTTTCATACAGGATATGGCGGTGGCTAGAAGCTGTATTGAAAAAAATGGTGAAGATGAGGAAAGCCAAGAGAGAAAAGAAGAGTTGTTGAATGCTTACAAGTCGGCAGAAGATTCGAAACAACTTGTGATGAGAGTCTGTGAGGAGATTTGCAATGCCAGCCCTGTTATGCATGGCCTACAAGTTTAAAGTCTACTTGTTTTCATGAAGCCAATGCCATAGTAGGCACTTTTGAGGACATATGCTCTCTCTAATGACTTAATAGTCAAGTGATGGAAATTTAATTCCATAGAAATTTAAAGTAGCTGTGAAATTTGATTCCATAGACTTATGTGTTTTCTAAAGTAACTGTAATAGACAAGAAATGAAACTATAGTTCCACAAAGACTTTTTAGTTCTCTAATGTAAAGTTGTAATAGACAAGAGAGACAAAGATGACATCTTCTAGGCTGAGCTAATGGAAGGTGTTTTTTAACACCATATGGCTTTGAGTTATATGATCTACTTCTTGTACAAATGTGTCATGCTTTTTTTTAAATGTACTCTAGTTTTTTAAATGTACTCTAGTTTTTTTTCTAATTTGATTTTTTAAAATCTTACTTTTTGTCTCTTTCAACAACATGAAGTCCTCTTTTTTTAATGTACTCTAGTTTTAATAACATGTCACGTCATTTCTTCTAATTTGCTTTTTTAAAATCTTACTTTTTGACTCAAAGTTTTGTTTTATAAGAGCCTCTTTTTTTGAAATGCTTTATCCAAAATTATCTCACAAAATGAATTTGGACGGTGCACTAGTCCAAAATTAATGAAATAGGTGTTGAAGGCTTCACAACATTGGCATATTTGCCATCATGGGAACCTCTGCTGGTGATTGGCAATGGCGTTGGCATTTTTGCTAGCTAAGCATAGCATGGGAAAGGCCTCTAAAGATCTCTCTCTGTCTCTCCATCCATCCATATAAGATAAGAGCACATGATGCTAGTGCACCGCTCGCCTCTCTTTGTCTTACTGGCCACTAACAACCAAGAACTTAGCACAAGTTGTCCTATAATGAAAGGAAGGAGGATAAGTTGTCCACCAATTAAATAGGGGCTTGTCATGGTATGAATAGGCTATCACTATTTCATGAGGTTCCGTATTTGAGTTTGTTGCAAATCAATCATCTGTTGAATCCCATTCTTATCTTGAAGAATCTGGGGGATTCTATTTGGGTGCACTTGGTTGGTGACAAAGACACAAGATGATTTCGAGAATGCTTGCAAGCCATGGATAGGATGCCTCACTTGTGGTCGCAAATGCATGGCCATTATTCTTGTGAAGATAAGGTAAGGCTCCTTGGTTGCTTCACCTTACACCAAAAGATCCACCAATTAAATAGGTAGCCATCACCCCATCCAATTTAAGGACATTCAATCAATATAAAATATCTCAATACCATCCCTCAATATGAAATGAGAGAGAAGTATTTCACTACATGCATTGATAGAAATAATAGGGAAAGCCTTTATCAAACATGATTATTACAAGATTGGATTAATTTAAAGAGTCATGGTACTAATTGAAACAAAAATACATACTTCTCTATTTGATTGCACTTCAATATGATGGATAAGACTTTTATCATAATCATGGCTTGAGCTCCCTAATCGTCCTCAACTTCATTTGCCCTCCTTGGATCGGGTGTCTTCTTTCCATTGACATAGGCCATAATCCTTTAAACATCAATAATATTGCACTTGAGTTTGCCACACATGAAACCCCTTACCATTATTAAACTTTGTGATTGTAGACAACTCCTTGGTCATTGTAGCCCAAGATATGCAATAACAATCCTAAAAAGGTGGGAAGCTGCTTGTAAAAACCACATTTGTAGAGTACTTTCCCGTGCTCTCTACTGACCTCCCAAAAAAAAAGAACTAGTAACCATAAGTAGTGAAAATATATCTCTACAGTGGCAGTTAAAAAACAACTCTATGGTAGCACAAAATGATGCCTCTATGAAATAAAGTGCTCCACTAGCTTCTAGCAATGTGTTTGTAGAGAAACAATTCGTAATAGTCCAAGTTGCCTTTGTGCTCACGACCAATAGCTTGGAAAATCTTAGAAAAACTATCATCACACTTCCTTCCAAACAATGAGAGCTACTACGTTCATTAGGGGAGAATTGGGGTCTCCAAAGGATAGTGTGTTCTAATTTCAAGAGATTAGTGAGATATTTAAGGTGTACCAATGGGAGTGCTCCTTTTTGTGGGGCAATGCCATGTTGAGGTGAAGGGTGGGCAGACCTACAAACAGCCCCTATTGGCTACTCCTCTTACACCACGGACCACTCAAACCATCGCCCCCTCAACCTATGCTTGACTCTCCTCCCATATGCACCTCCCCCAAACAATCCTACAAGTCATTCAAGAGGTGGTGGGCCCTTCTATGTGAATTTTCCCCCCTCTCAGCTTGTTGCAGGCCTGCCCCCTCCTCTTCTCTGGTCCATTCTCCCTCCATTTTTCAAATGTGGGAACTTGTTTGGCAGCTTCTCTACCCCCTCTTGCTCTGGTCCACTATCTTTCTCCCTCTCCAGCACCTCCTGTAGCAGCTATTCATTCTCTCTCCATTCCTACCTATAGCACCTCCTACAACAGCAGTTGCTCATCCCCCTCTACTCTTTCTCCCTCCATTCCTAGCTACAGTACCTCATGTAGTGGCTGCTCATCCCCCTCTACTCTTTCTCCCTCCATTCCTAGCTACAACACCTCCTAGAGTAGCTTCTCATCCCCCTCCTCTCTTTCTCCCTCCATTCCTAGTTACAACACCTCTTGGAGCTTCTCTCCACCTTTAGTTGCACCCTCTATACCTCCCCCCCCTCTCCCTCTCTCTTCCTCTATTAGAGCTACTCTCTCCCTCCAAGGTGCACTTTCAGGTCCACTCTTGATGTTGTGACCTCTGTACAAGCATGGTGAGGAGACCATACATGTCCTCTGTGTCCCACATGAGCAAAAATGCATTGGGTGAATGGGTGCCTTGCACCTACAGCTTGAATGATTGGATAGTCATGAGAGGATCTGCCAAGGGTCCACATAAGATTTCCAAGAGCAAGAGAGGTGATCTTTTGCATGAATGGAAGGGCCGCATCATTGGGAAGAAAGGATGGCTTGCAAAGGTGCAACACATCAACATGGGAAAGGACATGCGCCTTCCTCCATCAAGCAATCAATCGACAATACCACATTGTAAGTCTACATTTGTGTAAGATTTCTAAGTGTAAAGAGTCAGTTTGAAATTGTATTTTGAAATAGCACTTGTGTATAGCAAATGTATTTCCTTCAGACTTTGAGGAGTGGGAACTAGTCGAGTCTTCTTAGGTAAGTTTATTACCATCATGAGGGTTTGGGAAGGAAAATGCATGCTGGAGAGAAGTCCTCTGCTTTGAAACAGAGAAATTTCTATTGGTATAGTGCCAAGTACATTACTCCAACACAGCATCAAGCTATGGCCATCTTCAATGCATTGCAACACCACAACTTAAAGGCATGGATTGTGGCATGGTGGACACAAGAACAATGCAATCATACAAGGAAAAGATTGCAAAGGATGTGGCCATGAAGTTTACATTTGGCTCTAAATGGGTAAGGTTGTGTTGGTTTATGCCTTTGCACATTTTTGCTTCTTGTTTTCAAAATATCCATATGCACAAAATAAAAACCATGTGGTCATGCAAGTGCCTACATGAGAATGCCCTTGAGGAATTGCTTGGGGTGAATTGGGGAAGTAGGTCAGGTGAACAAAAGGGTGATATGTTTCAATGCCATGCATTATAAGGACAATTTGATTGTCAAGTATTACATCTCCCACCAAATGTTATATTTTGCTTTTCAATATAGGCGCTGGAAGAAAATAGGTGGCAATTGGCTCCCCCTTGACTCTAACAATGATTATAATATAGGGTTAAGTTTATTTATTGATTCTCATTTAGGAGATGTCAAGAATGTGACCGTCACATCACAATGGACTCTCAGGGACGTGTGGGAACACCTATTGGTCATGGAGGATGGCATGTTTGAGTCCTTTCACTTTACCTTAAATGGTGAAAAGGTAGGAAAGCATGCAGGGAAGCACATGCATAGTGCCACTTTTATCCCTCCTGTAATATTGAAGATGGTAAACAATGTGGGGTGGAGCAATTGTGGATTTTGAAATTTTCCAATTCATAGTGGTGCAATTAATTTTGATGTTTTGAATGGTTTTGTTTCATTTCAATGTCAAGTTTTGCCCCAAAAAAACATAATTCATTTTATTATTTATATTTAGAACGTTTGGGTATATATAGGTTATAAAGTTACTTTAGTTTCAAAGTTTCTCTCTCATAGCCATAGTTCTCCTAGCAACCAAACTACCATGGATTTTGCACGATTTCATCTCTCGTACTCCATTAGTTGATAGAGAGGAGGAGTTATTTTCAATCTTTGATAAGAGCATAGATGTCCTAGGCACCTACTTGGGAGCCCGAGACGATTTCGAAGACCTCATCAAGTACATGCAAGACCACATCACGAGTTTTGCATATCAACTTGATGAGTCTACAAAAAGATGGGTCCCAATTGATTATTTAAAGTACTTGTTCAATTCAAAACCCAGGTTTGTGAAGTGTTTAGATCACTTTCGAGCCTAGCTCACACCCCTAGGGTTTAGGGAGGTGGACATTGATGACCTCCTAGCATTTGAAGTCGTCAAAAACACAGGAAATAGGTTCCTATACCGGGAAATGACATTTATTTTCCTTCTCCAGAAGGGAGAAATGGAAGAGGAGGCCTCAATGAGCAATGACACACATGCATGTAGTGGAAGCCTCAAACACTACTACCACAGTTGGAGAGGCCGCCACAGTGGTCATTGCTGAATGCTGAAGTTGCTCCAACCACCTTTGAGTGAGTGATCCTGCCACCAACGGACAACCTCCAAAAACCCCCATCGCCGTAGTTGCGGGATCTACTGTCACCATCACCCTCTCAACCATGACGGGTGGTGCAAGTAGAGGCATAAGACTAATGTGAGTTGATGCCATGCCACTGGAGAACACACTCCTCGTTCCACCCACATGAGAAGGAGTTAAGGGTGCAAGAGAAGAAACCACCCCCTGACTGATATAAGGCCCTTGTCTTCTCTGCTTCTTGGGTGCCCTGCCACAGCTGAACCCTCAACCTCCCCCTAGAAAGGTCCTTCAAGCTCAAGATTTAGCACTAAGGCCGTATCCCGTTGAGGCGCCATAGACTCAAGATGTAAGCAAAATAGGATCTCTAGAATTTGATCAATCTTAGAGTTTACCACCTACTTCTTCTCAATCGCCATCGCCACCCTTTGAGCCTCTGCATGGATGCACTCCTTCAGAACACAGGCCCATGGCACTACCCGCTACTCAGCCACCACTGCGATCATCCCTTGAGATTGAGGAGTGATTGTATAAGTTTTGTCCTGCAAAATCACAAACTCTAGAATCCAACGATATAGATCCCACACTTATGCATCTTGGCATGCACTAAGCTTACACTCTCCTCTGGCAAGAGTTCCAAACTCAGCCACCATTGCCTCCGCTTAACACGTCGGCTACAAGAACAATCCTCCATCCGTTTGCAAAAATAGTTGCTGATAGTTCAACTGAACTATCAACTCCCGATGCTCACCCAAAATTTCCATAGCAGTACCCACTACTAGCAAGTGGCAAAGCGCCAATGCTCCTAGATGAATATTCACCCTTTGCCAATCAATGCTGTTGAAGCTCCAAAGGCATAGTAGTTAAAGACAAGCATCAATAGACTGCGAATCAATGTAGATTAGTGGGAGTAAAGGTAGAAACTGTGCATGATCCATCCCCATAGCGATGTGAAGTAGAAGGAAAGAGTGCTGAAGACAGATGAAAGCTGGAAGGTGAAGGAGCTCAAGAGGACTACAAGTGCGATGAGGAAGAACAAGTAAGCAACTAGTACATGCAAACAAATGCTCAAGAGTTACAATTCAGATTTCCAACACCCCGCCTTGACGATAGGTAGATGCATGGTGGCTGTGATAGGACCTCATAGAAGACTGTCGTCATCATGCCTCAAACCCCTCTACCACATGGCCTCATGCGATTGATCTACTGCCTCCACCTCAACCCAAGAAATTTGTGCCTCATTAGCTATCAGAAAAGGTCACTTAAGACACCTGTCATGATGGTATGGATGCAGCCAAAAACCATTAACTGGATGTGGAAGTACGTGCCCTTGCAAATCCGCAAGATAGAACGATGTCAATCTACAATCATGAAAAATCCAAAATGGACCAAACCAGTGCAATTTCAACTTCCTTGGCATCTGCCCAAGGCGAGTGTTGAATAGTAGAACCAATTGCCCACGCTCAAAAGATTTTTTCTTTGAGGCCAAACCCACTCTCCGCTTCCACCTTTCTTGAACCTCCAAAAGTCAGATAGTAGCTCTCCAACCGCATATTATCCAACTAATCTAGAACATCCAACAGAACACCATAGACTCCTACGGAAGGAGCCCCCGTCCTCCACTGCAATCCGCAGACTTGGAGCAATATGCTTGACTGGCATAATTACTTCCAGCCCAAACACCAATTTGAAAGGAGTCAACCCCATGGCCACCTTGAATGATGTACGGTGGTATGCCCATAGTACCGCTAGCAGCTTTATCATCCCAATCCATGTGGTGCTCCTTTACCAGTAGCAAAATAATCCGCTTTAAAGTATGATTTGTCTTGGCGCATGTGATTTCGATAGAAGGCATTGCAGTGGATTTGGACAAAGTGGCAGTAATCATGCAAGCACCGGCTCCGACACCTAAGGAGTGCTTGCACTTTTTGGGTCAAATTCGATGGCATGGCAAACATCTGCGGTTCTTGGCTCACATGGCGATTCCCTTGAATGCACTTGCTCATGTGGAACCGAAGGCATTTGCGTGGACCGTAGAGTGTGACCAAGCGTACCGGCAACTCAAGATCCAACTTTCTAGAGCACCGATGCTGATGTCTCTGGATTGGGAGAAGAATTTTCATGTATTTGTGGATGCCTCAGATAGAGCTATTGGGAGTGTTTTGATGCAGGGAAATGCGGATAAATGGTATTGCCCAGTCTACTACGCAAGCTGACATCTCTCAACAGCCGAAAAGAATTACTTTGTCACAAAGAGAGAAGGAATGGGCATGATCTATTCTGTCAAAAAATTTTGGCATTATCTGTTGGGCCAACCTTTTGTATTCCATGTTGATCATTTTGCATTGTTGTATTTGGTAAAACAGCAAAGTCTTACGGGTCGATTAGCACGATGGGTGTTGCTACTGCAGGAATATGATTTTGATGTGATTCATCGGCCAGGCTTGTAGCATGCGGTGGCAGATTACTTATCTCGACTGGAGTCTGGAGAACTGCCAATGGGAGGAGAACGAGTTTCCTGATGCGGAGCTGGCAGATATTTTTCGGGCGGATCCGATTGAGGATTACCAGAATTCGATCGACTGCGTTCGAGCAAGGCGACGGTTCGAGTGAGGCATTTCATAAATTTTGACATTCTAGTGTGATGTTTTATGTTCAAAAAGTAGCATGCATTGCTTACTTTTACATTTGTTGTCGTACCCATGATATTGTGAGTTATCAATTGTCTTATAGACAAACAACAATTTCTGAAAATATTTGGCAATTTTTTTCAAGGATCAACCATGGAGGGGTGGAAGAAAGGGGAAAAAGTATATGTTTTTCTTGTGCAATTTCCATTTTCAAGGCAAAAAAATAATGGGAGGAGGATTCTCCCTAGAGGCCGCAATATCGCGGCCTCTTGGGAGGCTCCTCTTACCAATTTTATTTGGGCCATAACTTCGTCAATCGAACTCCAAATATGGTCATGTTTGTAGTCAAAACGATTGGAATGATATGAATGAATACATTCATGATGTTAAAGTTTCAAAATTCTAGATATTTAGAAAGTTTATACTTATCTTTGTTTCATGAGAGCCAGACCTTATCAAACTCTATATTCAATTATGACCATGGATTTTTCTCATATAGAGTTTGGGTCCTTGGTTTCCTCCCTCCATCCTAGAGGTGTATACATGGTCAAGGACATATGAAGGTGATCCATATTCAGTTAGCATCATCATCGTCATAAGGTGATTAATAATTTATTAGCTCCATAGTTTAAACATTTTATTCATGTGATCATTTTGTGTACAAAATGGATCAAATCATGTCGGTAGCATAAAAATCGATGAGCTACAAATAGTTGTTTGTGAGGGATTTTGCTAGGAGTAGCTTCTATATCATCGATAGGACTAAATTGTTGCCATATATGTAACTCCATAAAATAAAGAAACCCCTTCAACTCACGTGCTACCTTACATAATTCTGAGTGATTGCCTTGAGGTGTAGACATTGCAGCATTTCCCCTTTTGTATCTATTGAATGATTGCTAGGTTGCATGTATTTATTATTTATCGAATAATAGGTTTTCTCTTTATATGTTGCCAAGAATTTTCCCTTTGGTATTCATTGAATGATCGCTAACTTGCATGAGTTATGAGTTATCCAATAGTAAGTTTAATCTTTGTAAGTTGCCAAGAATCATACAAAAAATTATTAAAAACAATTTGTAATAGTCTCATGTAGATTCAACCATTTTTAGTAAAAATTTGTTGCTCCTATAGGTTTAGACAAAGTTCCTCATAAGCATCGCTCGAACTTTGGGCTCACTCGAATGCAGTCGCTCAATGTTTTGACTTACCCGATCTAATTGAGGAAGAGGCCCATGGTCATGGTATGATGAGATGCTCTCGTTCCTGTCTACTGGCATCATGCCCAAGTACATGAATAGAGACCAAAGAAAAAGATGGGCATTGCGGACTTCAAAAGTGGGGTTTGTACTTCATGGGTCCATCCAAGCCTGCAGCTACCCGCACAAGAACTGTTACACTCTAGTCACCACTGACTACTGTACCAAGTGGGTGGAAACTTGGGCTTTGCAGGATAATACCACAAATTCGGTTGCAAAATGCCTATACCACAATGTGTTCAGTCGGTTTGGTTGCCCAATTGAAATCATTAGCAACAAGGGGACTCACTTTGTCAATAAGGTCATCAAGTGGATGAATTCTTTCTATATGATGATTCACAAGAAGTATTCCCCCTACTATCCATGGGCTAATGGATTGGCTGAATCTCCAGACGGCGAATGCACATTTCATAGGATTCATGCTGAAGGAGACCTCCCTGCATCATTGGAAGCACTTTTGCAAATGCTCTAGGTGCTCGGTGAATGCTCCAAACACACTAAGATCATCCAGGAAAATCTGCATGAAATCTGTCAAGTAAGAGTCGAAAATCTCTTGCATTGCTTGTTGAAAAGTCGAAGGAGCATTCCGCAATCCAGACCACATGAATGTATAGACATAGACCCCCCATGATGTGATGAACATTGTTTTGGGCTGGTCTTCTAGAGCCATTCTGATTTTATTGTACCTACTATACCCATCCAAGAAGGAGTATACCTCATGCCTCACCACTTCGTCCAGCATAGAATCCATGAACGGCAAAGGAAATGGATCAGGTACAGTGGCCGCATTCAGCTTGCGGTAATCGACACAAATCCACAATTTCTTATTCTTCTTCGGCACAATGACAATCAGGGAAATCCACTCTGGACTCTTGATCAGTGCAATGAATCCCACCCGCAGCAAGTGCTTCAGCTCTTCTTGCACTTGCTTGGCCACATGCAGATTCATGCGATAGCGTTGTATCTTTGTCGGAGTCACATCTGGTTTGAGGTTCACTCGATGTTGGTAGAATTTTGGGTCCACACCTTTCATATCTGCATAATCCCATGCCAACACATCAAAAAAGTCCCTCAAGAGTGCTATCAGCTCACTACGGAATTCAACCGTCAACAATGTGCTAATTTTGACTGGTTTAGATGCCCCATCCTCCCCTAGATATACCGTATCCAAAGCATCCTCTTCCACTTGCATGACTCAACTCATGTGTTCCTCAAACTCTCTCTCCTATTGTAGGAGATCCCGTAGATCCATATCCCCTACTGCTTGCTGAGGTTCAATCACCTCCTTGGGAACTCCGCCATATGATTTTGATGCATGTAACCTTTCGTAATGCCCTCCACATCGATGGTGAATATTGGAATTTTCTTTGAGAAAGGCTTCCTCCTCATCATCCTCTAGTCCATCTGCCATGTTCACCATCTCGGCCAACATGGGTTGCACCACATCCACTAACAGTGTCGCCACTCCCATTGTGACTTGTACTTTCTTCTTGCCTCTTCGAACAGAGATGATGTTCTACTCCTAATCTTGCTTGACCTTGTCTTGCCACAACCAGGGCCTGCCCAAAAGGATGCTATACTCTATGAACGAGATGCCTACCACCTCCAAAACAATGGCCCTTAAGATTTTGAGTGGTCAATCTCCATGTTGATCAGCCATGTGAACTAAGAATGGTGCTAGTTCTCAAGACATCCATCCCATTTCTTGACAGGTCTTTAACATGATGATGTTGAACCCCGAATCTCCATCTACCAGCACCTGAGCAAAATTCTGCCCTTGTGCTTTTGTGGATATCACTGAAATTCTCATGTCCATCAGAGGGACTACCAGTACTAGAGAGGAATCAGCTTGGCATAGATCCACCTCTTCTGGTTCGGACTCCATGTGCAGGGAGTTCAACAATTGCCAGTGGAATCCAGGAACCAAGTTGAGCAATCTTCCCAATGAAATCTAGATTGGTGCCTCAAGAATGCATTCCAACCTCGACTTCATTTGTAGAGAGTTTGCCCGCTTCTTGGCTTGGTTTGCTATTACCAATAATGGAGTCACTTCAACCACCTTCAAGCCATTCCCTTGTAAGTGGAGTTTGAACTTGGCTTGTGCCTCCGACTCTGGCTAGACAACTAGTTTCGTGAACTGCACCTTGCATGGGGTGTCTTCGTGGACTCTGCCAATTGCATCAATGGTGGCTCCTCCATCACCAACTAGAGGACTTGGCATCGTACATGCTCTTGTGCTAGCCAATCCAATAGCTTGTCACCTTTCTTGGGAGTCAACCCCCATAGCTTGGTGCCAGCATGGGTGATTATGCTAATCTCTGAGCACACCAGTGAATCATCAACAATGTGTACCATTCGAAGTGCTAGGCATTTTCCTTGTCATCTTTTGCCGCTTCGCTCGTTGCCGATCCCATTCCTGAGCATTGAGGCATTCGTTCCACCAATGGCCTTCGCCTAAGTAGAACAAGCAGGTTTTTGATCAATTTTGACCACCATGACCTCCCCCTCTGCGTCCGCATCCACGGCCCCTGCCTCATTGGAATGACTGTTGTGGTTGGAACGATTGTTGCAGTTGAAATGATTGCTATAATTGCTCTTCTTGTACAAAAGACGCACCTAGATCCTACTCCTGACCAATCGCTCTCTAACCATGCCCATTATAGTGGCATCCCACTGTGTTATGTGTATTAGTCAAGCAAATCGAGCACCAATTCGTATTAAGGGCACAGTCAACTACGGAATGACTAGGATTGCGGCAATGAGTGCACCAAATACACTTCAAACCTTTAGGTAGTGATCCTTCTCTAGAAGCCACTGGAGCACCACTGCCCCCTTTAGAGGCTCGCCGGCTCTTTGTCTCTGCTTTTGAATCAGAATCCTCCGAACTGGTATCTTTAGAGATTTTGTCAAATCTAGCCACGTCTGAATCTTCATCACTATCATCCAACTTCATAGATTTTGGTAGTTTCTTCTTGGTTTTACTTTTGGAGGATTTGCGATTCTTGGCTATCCTACTATGTAGAGACTCCTCTGCTCATACTGCTTGTGCCATGATCGCTATGAGCATTGTCTATGTCCGATCCACTGTGGCCAACATCATCCGTAGATCTTGGGACAACCCTGAAATGAAGTAGTCATTGAGTACCTCTTGAGCAAGCCGATTAGCTTGCGGCACACGTTGCAAGAGTAAGTTATATTTGGATGCATAATCCTCCACACCCTGATCTCCCTAATCCAAGCATCGCAATCTATCCAGAGTTTGCAGAATCGTTTTTTTTTTTGAAACTATCTCAAGAATGCATCGCGGACGAGATCATATGAGGCGAAGTGATCCAACTCATACTCTCCCAACCACCATGCGGCCTTGCCTACTAAAGTTGACTCAAAAATTGTTTCTTATCGGAGTGATGCCATAGGCAGTGGATTGTGGAGCTCATACACCTTCTCAAACTATCAGACATGAGCATTCAGGTCATTCGACTTTTCCCCTGCAAACTTGGCATACTTGACTGGGCCTGCCATCACAGCGCCTCCAACATCTAGTGCTCCTTCTCCAGATGGCACACCTTGACCGAAGAGATTGTGAGAAGCAACCAAAACCACTGTTGGAGACAAAGATGCACTCAATACCCAATGTCCACCAAGCAAGACCTGCACCCGCAGTCGTGGTCGACGAAATTGAATGAGAATGCGTACTTTGATGCCAGTTAGCTCCTCTTGGAGAGCCTTGCGGAATGACGTCTCCATGCTCAGGATCATTGTTCTGTCACCAAAACTGTGTCGTTGGTGTCAAGGCATCAGGAGGTCCTTGTGAGCGTGTGTGCATGCATGCCTATTGGGAAGATAGCAACCACAGATTTCACTGCCAAGACCACCGGATGAGGTTCTTCATCACTAGGATTTCCACACTCACTCGAGTGTAAGTAGGGTGCTGGGGATCAAATCGGATCACATCCATTGGAGCTCATCTTGAAATCCACGGATGTGCGGCCTTACCCCGCAGCAATCTCCTCCCAAATCTCCATCGGAGTGAGTGCAACTGCATGTAAACCTCCATGTGAAGTGCCTCCACAATGATGATAAGGAATGGAAGACATGAGCATGCCCAAAACACCTTGTCGGAAGACAATCAATTGCCAAATCATGAATCCCTTGCGTGATGGTAAGAATGCACATTGTGATTGCCAATGTGTAGCATCATAACTACATGTAGATGCTACAAGAAATAGAGATAAAATGATACGCATGACATCTACGAAAAAGGAATACATAAAATGTGAATAGAGACATAATATTGAGGATCTCTATATTTTGGAGCAAGAGCTTGCACAATAACTGTGTAAAGAACAACATCGGAATGCTAGTAATAGCTTGCATACAAGAATTGTTTGATGGTTAGAGAAGTGACCGTTGAAGACTCAACCGCTTGGAGAATTGAACCGCCAATCCTTGCAGATAACCTACCCTCACACACCCCTCAAAGTCATTGCTGCTAACCCATATGTTAATGCAATAACACTTCCATTGATCCTTCTATGATGCTCGAACTTATGCTTACATAATACAACTCAAATTTATGTTACCCTCCCCAACTTGGAGAATGACTTAATTTTCTCTTTGATTCTCATCACCATGATTAGTTATTGCCATAAGAAGTCTCAATGTTTGTGATAAATTCGTGACCATAGGTCAAAACAATATGGTCCAATTAGCAAAGCTCTCAAGAAACATTTTTCACACAAGAACTACTATAGACAATATTAAACCATAATATTCTCATCCTAGCCACCAAGTGTTGAGAGATCATGTGATCATATGCGCATAGCACTAACACATATAGAGTGCTATAAAGGAAAGGGTTAAATGCCCTCCTAACCCTAAAAAGGTTTGTATATATTCTACATTTTCAACTAAATCTAGTGTACAATTAGTCATTTGTGGTGTGCTCTCTAGTTGTGCCCTCACTCCTCATCTCGACTCTTCTCCTCTCCCCTCTTCATATTTTGTCAGTATCAGAGCTCGCTTGCCTTCCAATGAGGCATTTCATCCACATGAGAGAGTCTGATAGATCGAGAGTGATTGAGAGATTGAGCTTGACAAAATATGAAGAGGGGAGAGGACAAGAGTGGAGATGAGGAGAGAGCGCACAGCTAGAGAGCACAACACAAATGACTAACTATACACTAGATTTAGTTGAAAATGTAGAATATATACAAACCCATTTAGGGTTAGGGTTAGGGCATCTAACCCTTTCCTTTATAGCACTCTATTGGGTTAGTGCTATGCACATATGATCACATGATGGTGCTATGCACACATGATCACATGATGTTGAGCATGAACTCTCAACACCTTTCCTCAAGATCAACATCATGAAGTAGGCCTTCCCTCAAGATGGTGATTCTAGGGAATTGAAGAAGGACTGAACATTACATTCCATCACACCCCTTTAATGGGAACGTCCTTGCTCTTCATCAAACCAAGAGCTAATCAGTGTTTCTCGAAAAGAACTTTACTGAGTGGTTTGGTAAAGATGTCTGCAACATTCT
The DNA here is from genome assembly GCF_047967505.1 of Dipteris shenzhenensis. Classification (NCBI taxonomy): domain Eukaryota; kingdom Viridiplantae; phylum Streptophyta; class Polypodiopsida; order Gleicheniales; family Dipteridaceae; genus Dipteris; species Dipteris shenzhenensis. Next base: position 45,723,677 of record NC_141611.1, read on the forward strand.
CTTTGCTATCACAATGCTATAGTGTGATGTCACCAAGTAACACTCTTTCTCTGATGAAGTGCTCTATGACATCAATGTGCTTTGTCCTGGAGTGATATACTAGATTCTTAGCCAATGCTTGAGCCGATTAATTATCACAGTATATTGTTGTTGGCTTTGACTCATCAAAGTAATCTGTTTCTAACAATAGTCTTTTGAGCCATATAGCTTCACATCCACCTGTAGTGAGTGCCCTATATTCAAACTCTGTTCCATGGGAGTGGCTGCAATCTTGCAATCTGCCAAATGAAACTTCTTCAAGAGACTATCAACATATTTGAGTTGACTCATAAATGTGCTATTTGAACCTCTCTAGAACTCAATTCCAAGAATATAGTGCATAAGTCCAAGATCTTTCATGTCGAACTCTGTAGATAAGACTTGTTTTAGTTTTTTGATGAAGCTGTCCTTGCTTGTTGTCACAATTAGATCATCTATGTACAAAAGTGCAATAGTGATGTCTTCCCCTTGAACTTTGTAGTAGAGTGTATGATCTGCATTGGACTTCATCTATCCTAGATCAGTAAAATACTTCTTGATTTTGTTGCACCAACTTCTAGGTGGTTGCTTTAAGCCGTAGAGGCTTTTCTTGAGACGGCAAACCTTATTCTCCTTTCTTGGTTCAACATAACGTGCTGGTTGTTGCATGGAGACTTCCTCATCTAGGTAACCATTGAGAAATGCATACTTGACATCTAGGATTACCAGAATTCGAGCAACTGCATTTGAACGAGGCAGCGGTTCGAGTGAAGACTTTCATAAAATTGACATTCTAATGTGATGATTTATGTTCAAAAAGTATCATGCATTGCTTACTTTTACGGTTATTGTCCTATCCATAATATTGTGAGTAATCAATTGTCTTACGTACAAACAACAATTTCTAAAAATGTTTGGCTATGTTTTGCAAAGGTCAAGGAAGAAGGTGTTGAGATATTGAGCTCCACTCGTGATATGCCAGGGTGACCGTTGTGCATTTATGTCACCGACTTGTTAGCTACAGATGCGGTTGGTACACCACCCATGAATAATAGCTGGATGACAGCTATCCTTATCTACACTAGTTCGTGGCTCAGTTAGTATGCCACCTTAGTTAGTTGAGTTTGGTTTGAGACCCACATATAGGGTTCTTCTATTTCTTTGTACTAGAGTTCTTTTGGCTTACACAACTAAGAAGAGGAAAACTGTTTTCAGCCTCCACCTTTGTGTGTATTCCCCCATTGTGCTTGTGAGAAAGCCTCAAGTGAGACTCCTTCCCTCTCTCCCACTATCTTCACATGGTATCAGAGCCTTGTTCGTGGTAAGGAGCTCAAGAAAGCAAACCAAGTTTGCAGTGTCCTGGTAAGAGGACCAGTGTTGCTTTCCTTTTTCGAGTTTGGGAGCAAATCTCTGCAGGTAGCATAGCCGGAAGTGCAAGAGCGCACTGTCTCAGATTGAGACGCCCTTCGCGGTGTGGCGAGAGGGCATTATATGCTGCGGGTATGGGCAGAGCCCTCGGTGACTTTATTTTTCTGATTCGAGTCATTTCGGGGCCCGTTTTGGAGGTGGAAATTCTCCGCAGGCACTCAGAAAAAGGCCCTGTTTGGGCTGTGCGACCACTGTTCTGCAAGTCGATGAAACGTTACTGCAGAGATTGCATCGTATGCTTGTGCGCAGAGATATTGGGAGTTGCAGAATCATCCTTATTGCCTGTTGATGCAAAATCGTCACTAGGAAGTGACTGTGTGGTCAAAAACCACTTTCGTCAGGTTTGCAGATTTGCCCTTGTGAGGAAGAAGCTATGTTTTTTGCAGTGAGAATATATTTTGCAGTGTTCTGTAATGGCGTCTGATTCTCTTTCACAGATTGTCACGGAAAAGCTTGACAAGAACAACTTCCAAGCATGGAAGTTTAGAATGACGAATTTCCTTATGGGAAAAGGCTACTAGGTGTTCATTACAGGAAATGAAGAAGAACTAGTTCTTCTTAATGTTTCCAATCAATAGGAAATGCAGGCATTTAAAGGATGGCATGAGAGAGCCAGAAAAGTTATGTACTGACTGTCTATCAGTATTTCAGATTCAATGATTGTGCATATTCAGGATGCAAGTACGCCAAAGGTGGCATGGGATACTTTGGCTAAAATGTACAGCACAAATACGCAGGCTAGGAAAATGCAGCTCAAGCAGGAGGGATGCGTCAATTTTACGAGCAAAAACCTATGAGCAGGTTTATCCGAGCGTGTTTTTCAAGAGATTTTTAAAAATATTTTTCTTTAGGAAACATGGTTTTTACACTTTTATTTTCACTAGAACTAGATCCCTTTATCATAAAAATATACAGACTAGTCACTCATTCATTTTTACACAACATAATTTTCTTATTTAGAGACATCCCTTTGTACCCCTGTTATTACCTTAAAAAAGTGTTGATTCCTTTAAGAAACATTCCTCATAATCACTCTCAATGTAATAATACTATGCATATATAATTACTTATTAACACATTTATATCATATGGCAATATCTTTTTAGTGTTTTTATAGCATATTTATGGATATGTTTCTAAAGAAGTTTAAATTACTATAAATAAGTATTAACTTGGGCTTATATATCACTCTCATAAAATACATGTAATATTTAATACTATATATGGAAGATTTTCCAAAATATAACTTCATAGATGTGCTCAAATGGGGTGTTCCGATCAATTTGAGTGGTTGAATGACTATATTTGGACATTGGATATGAAAGTTATGTCACTTTTAAAAGTGCTGTCCAAGGTAGTTTCGCCAGCGAAACTACCTTGGGAGACTTGCTTCAAAGGGGTTTCGCTGGCGAAACTATCTGGATGGCTTGCTTCAATGAGTTTTCTTTGAAGAAACTCTTTCATGAAGATAGGTTGAGAGAGGGTTTTCAATGTCACCCCCTATTAAGTAAAAGTTGTAAGAAGGATCATAAGGGAATTTTCATAGAGAAGTCTACTCTACATGTGGGTTTCTTCAAAAGCCATCCCATTATGCTCTCACCATTCCTACAGATTTACCTAAAGATTTTTGTATAAAATAGGCATTGGTATAATACTTTGCATATTTCTAAGTGAAACTATGTTTTCTTTTGATCGATTTTTGCCATATTTATGCATAGTTGGAAGCTTTTTTTTTCCTTCGCTCGGACGCTCGGAAGATTTCACTCAGAAAATGCTCGTCCCCAAGCAGGAGCTGCACAATGTGTAGAGAGAAAATATGAGCTTCAATGACTACCACATGAAGGTGAAGAAAATTGTGGATGCACTTGCTTCCATTGGGTCGCCATTGGATGATGATGATTTAGTTTCTGTGACCTTGAATGGTCTAGGAAAGGATTATGCACAGTTCCGGACATTCATTGCCGTCCGTGAAAAATTTCCTGATTTTGAGGAGTTGATTGCTCTTCTAATTTCTAAAGAGCAGAGAAATGGTGGTGCATCTTCTTCAAGAGGAACTTCAAAAGAAACTGTCTTCTACTCAAATGCTGGAAGGGGTAGAGGCAGAGGTAGAGGAGGCCACAATCTGGAGGCCGTGGTAGAAATCAGAATATGCAGCAAACTCAAGAAAACCAGTCCTATGCAGGAGGACGTGGTAACTCTAGAGGCAGGGGGAGCCAAAGAGGTCGTGGTGGATGGCAGAGAGGCCAAAATGCAAACAGCAATGTTGAATGCTACTACTGTGGTAAAATGGGGCATATGGCTAAAGACTGCTACAAAAAGTTGAATGACATTATGAATGGAAAATTGCAGCAAGGCAATTATGCATCGTCTAGTAGACAGGGTGATGACAGAAATGAGCATTTGTTTATGGTACAGCATATGACAAATTCTGTGACAAGTGCAGAAGAAAGCAATGATGTGTGGTATGTTGACTCAGATGCATCAAACCACATGACAGGTCATGCTGAATGGATGCAGGATGCAAGGAAAATGGAAAAACTAGGATTTGTGGAGACTGATGATGATACTGCACATCCTATTGTGCAGATTGGCAAAATTCCTTTCTTCATTCCATAAGTGAGAATTCTCAGTTTGTGTTCACTCCATGCTTTCTTTTCAGTTTACCAACACCATGATGAGGGCACTCTATGATTCACTGATTTTTTCCACAACTGTAGCACTTGATTGGTGCTCAATATTGATTGGGTCAAACATGATTGGTACTAGACCCTTTGCGCCTTCTACATACTACATTGGGTACTCTGCCTCATACTCAAATGGCAAATCTGTGAGGATACAACGGAAGCTGAGAGGGAGAGAGGGAGCTTGAGAGACATAAGTTTTTGGTGGGTGCAGAACACCCTAATCTTCTATTTCATCCATATATATATGTGTTTGAGTGTTGTACATAACTGGGGTTAAGGTACAGTGGCCTTTAACCCCCACAACCTCCCACTTAATGACCAATGTGCCTTTAAGGGAAAACAACCAATGAGCATACTATCCAATGCCCATCAATACACGACAATACTCAAACCGCTAACAAGGTAGACTCTTTGTCAGCATATCTTTAGGGTTATCATTTGTATGAACCTTGACAAGCTCTATGTGCTTGTCCTCAAGTACCTCCCTGATAAAATGGTACCTGACCTCAATGTGTTTGGTCTTTGCATGAAAGACCATATTCTGTGCTAGCTGAATAGCACTCATGGAATCACTATGCAATGTTGGTACACCTTTATAAATCCCCAAATCTCTCACTAGACAATCAAGCCATATAGCCTCCTTGCAACCCTCTATGGCTGCAACATACTCGGCCTCTGTGGTAAAAAAAGCAATGCACTTCTGTGCACGAGACATCCATGACACTACACCACCTGCAAAGGTGAATACATAACTAGAAGTGGATTTCTCGCTATCCACATGCCTTGCATAGTCAGAATCTGTGTACCCAAATACACGCATCTTTCCTCTGCCAAAGTAGATACACACCTCTTTGGTACCCTTCATGTACCTCATGATGCACTTAATTGCCTCCCAATTCCTCTTTCTTGGATTAGCCATATACCAACCAACAACTCCCACTGCAAATGCAATGTCCAGTCCAGTAGCTATCATAGCATACATAAGACTCCGAACCGCTGACGCATAAGGAACCTTGGCCATCATGGCCCTCTCCTCATCTAATTTGGGACTATCTTCCTGACTCACTTTCACATATGGAGGAAATGGAGTACTTACTCCCTTCCCCCCTCCATATTGAAACGTTGCAACTGTAACATACTCCTTCTATGAAAGCCAAAGGAGTTTCCTACTCCGGTCAGGCATGATGCATATCCCAAGAATATGACATGCAGGTCCCAAATCCTTTGTCAAAGGTTTCATGCAACTTGGCCTTCAATGCATAAAGCTCATAAGTGTTCTTGCTAGCCAATACCATATCATCCACATAAAGTGCCAGGAGTATCGGCCTGTTATCCTAAGCCCTTTTAGTGTAGAGGCAGTGATCAATCTCACTTCTTATGAAATCCTGGGACCGAATGAAAGCATCAAACTTGTGATACCATTCTCTAGGCACTTGCTTAAGGCCATAGAGGCTCTTTTTCAACTTGCAAACCAAATGATCTTTGCCCTTTTCTTCAAAGCCTCACAGCTATATCATGTAAATTTCCTCATGCAAATCCCCATGCCAGAAAGCTGTCTTGACATCCATCTGCATAAGCTCCATATCCTCTATTACCACAAGTCCAAGTACACATCTAAGTGTCGTCATCTTCACAACCGGAGAGAATATGTCATCAAAGTCCACACCCTTCTCTTGCTTGGGCCCTTTAGCAACCAAATGGGCCTTGTACTTAGGCATATCATCACCTGTGACCTTCATCTTGTAGACCCATTTACATGGCAATGCTTTCTTTCCATGTAGCAAAGAAACCAAGTCCCAAGTCTTATTCTTTATGAGTGAACTCATCTCTGATTGCATAGCATACTCCCACTTGTGCTGATCCTTGCGCATCTCATAGCCTCTCTATAGCAAGAAGGCTCCCTGTAATCAGTAAGCATCACATAGTCTACCCCTAGAACAAATCTCTCAGGTGGTCTAAACACTCTAGATGTTCTTCTCAAGGGCATTTTAGCTTGCTGTCCCATCTGCATATCAGCCACATTTGACTCATCATTGCCACCAATAAATGATCCATCATCTGCCCTTGATTGTGTACCTGTGGGAGTACCTAGTGGCACCATTTCTTCCACATTTGATGCATGGATAGCTTGTTGTCTATCAACATATGCAGGTGAATTCACATCTTGGAAAGTGGTTCTTCTCATTTTCACATCCCTCATGGGTGTCTTATGCATCTTCTTTTCATTGAAGACCACATCATGGCTTCATATGATTTTCTTTGTTTCTGGATATCAGAGACAATAGCCCATTTCTCCACTCAAAAGGGCCTCATAAGAAATTGATTAAGAAATGGATTAAGTTAATTACAATTGAACCACTATGGTAACCCATGTGCTAAGGTCCCCTTAGCATTTACTCAACTGACATAGTGTGAAATTGATCAACCTTGGCCTTTGGATGGAGATGGGTGGTGGATGGATCAAAGGCCTAGGATGGCTTTGGTGGGCTTCAAGTGGCAAGATCTCACAAGGGGAGGGCAAGGTTTGATGGGTGTGAGGCATACACACATGTGCCAAAAGAGCTTCAGAAGAAGCTAGATCCTAAGTCTAGGAAATGAATCTTTCTAGGTTATGGTAAAAGAAGCACCTCCACTGCATGCTAGTAGTGAAGGTCGAGATCAAAGGACAATGTCCATCTTGCTGGCCCAGGGCCTGTATACAGTTCTAGGAGCCGATAGGTAGTGAGTCTTCTGGCCAGGAAGAAATCACCAGTACCACCGATGACAGAGAGGATGCACTTGGGCAATACCTCCTTCATTTGTCCAAAGATGTCGATAGTCCCCTTGTATATTCTGGTATCGATAGTTGCTATGAAGGCCTCGAACAGCACGTATCCTTTATGGCTGTCATACAGATAGAATCCCTGGCCAAGACCAAGCTGAGTGGAGGTGTTGGAGGGAGATACGGTGATGGGATCCTCGAAGGTGGCGAGGATGCCAAAGGACCAAGGGTTGGGGAAGATGAACGTGGGTTGAGCACTGAAGACAGAGTTGAAGGAGTCAGTGTTGTTGAGAGTGGCATTGAAGATGGTGTTATGGAGGTAGAATGTGAAATGCTTGGGGCACTTGTGATGGGCAGAATGGGAGGGAGAAGCCAAGTGGCTATGGCTAGGAGGAGGAGGGCAAAAAGGAAGAGGGGAGAGGGCAGCTTAGGCATGGTGGAAGAAGGCGGTCAACACTCAAAACTAAGACTAGAAAGCTCAAGTTTGTCCAAGGATTGTGTTCTCTCCATGTGAGTTTCAGAGAACGTGAAGAAGTTTGTCCAAGGATGGTGTTCTCTCTGTGTGAATTCGAGACAAGCTAAAGATATGGAGGTTGCACTAGGCACATATAAAGACAAGCACAAGATAAAGTGTCTTTGTTGTGTAGGAGAAGGTGAAGATCTATCGATAACATCTTTTCTCCCACTTACTGAGGCGGCCAACCTCCCAATCATTAGCTCATGTAACATGCCCTCCTCAATATCAAAATTTTTTAAATTTAAGAGGTACATGCTTTTGATGATCACAACATGGAATAAAGGTGTAGACCTAAACTCCCAATTGCCACTTAAATAATTGAAAGTGATATTTCAGCCCACTTCTAAATGGACTAGAGGATTACATATATTGTTGGAGGCATGCAAGATTACGTGAGCCTCCATCGCATTACAAAATAAGGGGGCACCCATTTCTAAGCTAGCCAATGCAAGAATTGTGCTCCTTAGCACCAATTCCAGGTCAACAAGGTAGCTTCAAGAATGAAGGGCGCCAAAGTTGCAACTTTGCTGATTCTCATATATTAAAGCTTGTATCTCATAACAAGGATAACTAGAGTTGATATTAGAGTGCACTAAAGCATGTTTTGACATGATTGGCAGCTACCTCCTCAATCCCTACTTGAAATACATCAAAAATTGCCTTCCAAATACAGAGTTTGCTTTACAAGGTGCTAAAGACTACCTTCCAAATCAAATATATGTAGATTATAGTGTTATTAAAATATAGCTTATGTAGATGTGTCCATGAGAACTTCATTGATTATATGATGCAAATACAACATCCACACACAGGGTTTCTCAAGTCCTTACATGGTCGCATTTAAATCACTTGTAAATAGTATTTTGAATTTGAGATTCTATTTCAATATTATGTAAAACATTGAAATAAACTCTTTAATAGAGCTTCTCACAAATCCAAGGATAAAGCCATTAGACATCAAATGCGATTCTCGGCAAGGAAGGATTCTACATGTATGCATTTTATATGTGATTTACATACATCTTGGGAGGGCCAGCAAGAAAAATGTAACATATCACATGCATTCATCAAAAGGGATTTTTTATTAGACAGCTTACACATCTATAATACGAGTATACTTCCACAAAGGATTTTAAAATGGGACATTAGAAAAAATCTAAAAGCTCTATCTATGAAATCCTTCTTACTAGGAGTAATAATAGTGCTTGGCAATATTATTTGGTAGAACCTTCTGCCAATACTACTAACGTTATTGATGATAAGTGCTTGACATTATTATCAATAAAATTAGCCTTTTTTCTAATAATTCATGTATCCATGCTAGTCGGGAATGGGAAAGACACATCACGCATGAATAATGCAATAACACAAATGAGAAGACTTGAAAGAAAACCTTGTCACAAAAATATTAGCACTTCCTTTTGGTTGAAGTGAACTTGATCACAATTTACACTTATTGAGCTATTCATGAAGATAAGAAGCCACTTGTATAGCTGACATGGTTTACCTATGTTGAGGCAAATCCTGTAGAAAAGAAAATGTTCAATTCATACTAGTACAATGTTATTATAAGAAACCCTACATTAGTTTTATTAATTCTTAATGATGGATTTTCCATGGACTTCCTTCAAACAAAATCCATCAAAATTACTTAAGGGGGTGGAAAGTGTTAATCCATGTCTCAAACCCAAACAATTCATGACAAAAACAAGGGAAAACACAAACCCTCTACAAATTATAATACATTGAAGCCACTAGAGTGAATTGAGGGCATTGCCATAATCATGGCTCTAGAGCCAACTCTATGCCCATTATCTTCTTGTGGAGACTTGGTTGTAGAGGAGAGCTTGTGATAGGATAGGTGGTGGAAATGTAAGTAAATATGTGTTCATGCTAAAATTGGATGATAAATTTCGTGTTAATAGTGAAATAACATTCATTAAGTTATTCTTGTATATATTAGCTGTGTGTGGCATTCAAATAACTCTATATGTTATGGATGATGAAAGATTATGTTTTATGTATTTTAGAAATAGTGGTTGATCTTTTTATACTATGGGATGAGTGTACAAGGTTTAGGAAATTACACATGGGCATTGGATTTGCATTATTAGGGATTATGCATGATAAAGAATGCTCATGATGTATCATATTTTAGTATTTGTCCTCAACTTGGTTCACTATATGTAAATCCTTTACATAACATGCATTCAAAGCCTAATTAATAGTCCCTTATTTGTGAATTTTCCAAGAATAAAATATACCCTTTTTTATTGACTCTATGAATAATAAACCCTCCTCTCCCGAGTGTTTGTCACAGATCTTTCCCATAGTCTTGTCAATATGGAAATCACTCAATTTTTACACAAGCATATCATTCAAGTAAGTTCACATAATAGAGCTTCTAAATATGTACCTTTTTCTTTATGCTATATAGACAACCGAGGTATACTCTAAGAGTTGTGAAGAATTGTTGGAAGACATGGAGATTTGAGGCACCATGGGTTGCTATGACAATCAATGGAGGACAAACTAGACTACATTCGGCCCACAAAAGTGGGTGGTGGTGGCAAAGTAGGAGGAAAATAGTGACAAAGTAGGAGGTAGAAGAGGAGAGAGTGGAGAAGTCTGATGAGAAGCAGGCGATAGAAGAGGAGAGAGTGGAGAAGTCTTGGATAGAGGAAGATAGTGACAAAGTAGGAGGTAAAAGAGGAGAGAGTGGAGAAGTCCTTAATAGAGTTGAGAAGTAGAGGGGATGAGAGCATATCTAAGGAGCATGCAGACACTTGTGACTAACTAAATATGTATGTAGCATGCACACATGTGTGACTAACTAAATAATGGATTAGATTGAAAAAAATGAATATGTACAACTTTCCCATACTTCACCATTTAGGGTTAGGATTAGTTCATCAAAACTCTATCAAACTTGTTACCATTGTATGAGTGTTACTTACATATTAACCTTGCACTTTTTTTAAATGGAGAATTGTAGTTGAACCATTGTCATTGTTGTTATTGTTGTTGTCATTGTCCTCTTGAAACAAATATTTGTATTTTCTTTTCATAATTTACTTTTAGCTCAATCATTTTGTTACTTATAAAATTTTCATTATTGATTTTGGATTTTGACAGTTTCTTACCTTTGTTGGTCTAGATGTCATCATGTATTGTGGTTGATCTACCACCAACATAGTAGTGATAGCCATCAGTGAAAATTTTTACAAATGGATTAATAAATAAAATAGGCTTCTAACCTTTATGTAACCTCATGTATATATAATGGACTTTACTCATATAAAGTTTTATGAAAAATTCCATGACCATTGGACATGTCAACTCTAATTTGCTTCAAGCATCTGTTGCATTAGGAGGTACTTGCATCTTTTTGTTTATTACACTTCTTTGATGTGCTTTGCATCTGAAGCCTTTCCACTTAGAGTATTAGAAATGTCTAAATAAGAATCACAAACATGTAGTAGAAATTAGAATGGTTTTATCTTAATCAAAGTTTATTTAAGGACACTTGACTTTAAAGCCAAAAGAAATGATCACCTTTTTTTGCATATGTCTGTTAAACCCCAAAGAGAGATGTGAATCATAATGGCTAGGTATGCTTGTGAGAAATATTTCGGAGCTTTTTTAACTACTTACTATCCTCTAATGATTATCATTTTCCCCTGAATTAGGTTGTTGGTAGACTACCATTTTAATCCTAACACTCATGGATGAACGATTTAAGACTAGCTTTTCAAATGCTATGAATATGGAGTTTTTATATAATGATCTTATATTTTTTAGTGTGGGCATTCTAATGTAATAGTTTTGGACCTTTAACAAATCTCTTCTATCTTCATTATGTATATGTGAGCTACATCAACCATAAGTCTTTTCTTATGGTAATCTTTGGTGTGTACTCATTCCAGCACTAGTAGTACTACAAATCCTCAAGATTCATTTGTGCATGCTGAACCAAATCCAATGCAACCCCTTCCTCCTTGCTATACTTCAACATCATGGAAATCCACACAATCACATAAAAATGGATCTACAATTATCCAAGCTTTCTCCTTTTCTAAATCGTGTTCATTGCTTCCTCCTTTTCTAAATCGTATCGATTGCTTCCTCTTTCCTAGTACTACTATGCTATTATAAACTGTTGAGGCTCCGGTTCCCTCACCCGACTAACTTAGAAATGCTTGATTTACAACCCAACGCGATGCTTGGCTTGGTGAAGATGCTTACTCTTGCAATCCTAAGTGGATGTGCTTGCATGCAAAATAGGTGCCAAGCTATAAAACACTCGGAGGTCAGGTTTATCTATCAGAGAAGAATGTGTGAGGATGGGAGAATAAGGAGGTATGAACACACTTAAGCACTTATATAGAGAAGTATACATAATAGAATTGTGTAGAATAGACAGAGGAGTATACACAATATAATTGCATAGAATAGACAATCCATTGATCCTTCACTTCTATCAAACTCTCTTGATACAACCAAGCTACCTCGACTTGTAGTGAGCACTCCCTATCCTGGTAAACTCAAGCCAGAGGAAGAGAACTCAGCACACTTCTCTCTTGTTCTCTCCTCCACCTGTTACAATCATATCTACTTGAGGAATCGCCTTCCAAAAGAGTGTGGAGTCGGTAGGCCAACCTCCATCTACTGATTGGCTATGTGGCCATGATCAACTACACCTCTGCTACAAAATTGGTGCTCAGCCAAATCCACCACGTCCAACCAAGGTTGATGCTTGGTAACCATGCATGTTAGCCTAACCCATGGGCTAGCATCTTACCTCGGTTACCCTTGCCTATCTCCTCACATACTAACAATAACTAGTTGCTGCTTGAATGCGTAGGCTCGAGAATTGAAGCCTCGTGGTCCTCGATGCCTTTGACAGATGGGATGTTGGGGACAAACTGGTTGCCCAGATGACTGGCACTTCATCTACCATCAAATTTCGAGGAGGGGAACGTGGTGTCTTGACATCAAAATGGCATCACCTTGGTAGCCAATGATAGATGTCTCCAATATCAACAAGGGGCCACTTGGGGTTGGTGAGCTATTACATCTCGGCTACTAGATCTTCAAATGGTACATCGATATCCAGTGTTTTTGCAAAATCGATATAGTACTGCTCAACCTAACTTATCTGCTCTTGCCACTTCACATCTAGATCCTTACATATCGCATAGACTTAGCTTCTTGAGCTCCCGCAATATTTTGCCATACTAGATGGGTAGCTCGAGAATAGTAGGCTTTGATAGCTAGCATACTTGGGCAACAATCAACCTATTCTTGGTCTTGAAAATGTTATGCTGCCTTTAATTGAGCTCCTTGACAAAATGGTTGAATTCTCTTACCGCTCGATTGTACACACTGAGACTATCAGTTGTACAAGTTCCAAAAGTTACCCCTTTGTGCATAGAGTGTGGCAAAGCAAACATCTCGATTGCAGTCTGTCAGTACACCTGGTAGCAAATGGGCATCTCCTCCTAACTCAAAATGTGATGCAAAACATATGTGGTGGGGATGCCAATGGGGAGAGCCTCGACTGGCAAAATGGGCTCGACCTCTAATCTTTGCTCTCTATACCCCTATATCTGATGTCCCTGTTAAAAATTGGACCTACGTTGGTGCATCCTCAAAATTGCAGTTGGTCTATGTAGCCTGCTTGGCACTCTTTGCTTGGCCTACTACATGCAACATAAGAAGGACTTATGCTAAAATCGAATCTGCTACCCTTGTCTGTGAGGCACCTCCTCCTGTTGTAGTGGAGTGCTTTAAATGAGGTTCCTACCTGCTAGCTCAGAGTTGCAAAACAAATCCCGCCAGTCTGGCCATCGGCACCATCATTATTTGGTGGTTGTCAGTATGGCAGGTTGCCAAGGTCCTTGTCTGAGACTTTGAGGACATTAATTAAGTGTTGGAGCTGCTTCTACCGCTCCAACCTAGCATATAGTCTTGTATTTTCCTCCTTTAATGCATGTCCTCTATGGAAGCCTCCCTTAGGCATGCATTTTCTTGCTCAAGAGACTTTAGGTGAGCCTGTGGTACCTATTGCTATCAATTTTCTATTCTGAGACTTTTTTTGCAGGCACTGTAGGGCATGTTGCAGTTTCACATTTTTTCCAACAATAGTGATGACGTTTTCTTGGGCCTTCCTCACGATACCCTCCAAGCAATCCACCTCACACTTCAAGTTGCTGTAGTTTGTCTTCATTTCCTCATCTGCCTACTTTAATGTGAGTGGGCCTAAAATAGCTCATCACATAAAATGCCTTCTTGCCCTCCCGTTGCTCTCGTAGTAACTTGCACTCGGCGGTCAAATCCTCCTCGGCTCAATGTAGGTTGCTAGTTTGCTCTTCAAAGAATCATGTTACTTCCTCCTGATACTTCATTTGTAGAAATAGGTTGTGCTCAAGTACCTAGGGAGGGATCCAATGATTGGCTAGGGAATTGAGAGCTTGCATTGTATGCACCATATTCTCCCTGAGCACTACCACTTACTCTCTGTGGCTTCCCAGTGCTAATGATCATCTTTTGTGAGAGGGGTTTTCATAGGAAAGGGTCCCACAAGCATGAGGTTGTGAAGAGCAGCATGAGGTAGAAGCAAAGTAAGTGGATCTAGTGATGTGATGCCTCCCTATTGCTCGGCCTTTTGTGAAGTCTTTGCATCATTAGCTCATATTTCTTGCTCCATGGGCTTTACTCAACTACCCTATTCTCTTGCCTCCTCACTCCCCTCCATTTCCTAGTCCTTCAAGGTGCCCCTCTAGCTGTTCTCCTCTGGATTATCCTGTTAATATTCCTCGGAGATGCCCTCGGAGGTGCCCTCAGCTTTGTTCCCCTCTCGGTTATCCTATTTTGGCTTGGCGATGTCTGCACTATTCCCCTCCGAAATTGGGTGTTTTCTTCCTCCTCTTGCCCGGTGAGCTACTCTTCCTATTTTTGCTTTCTGGCCTACTCCTTTAGTACTTCCTACTCTTGCTCCCCCCTAACCTTTTTCTTGATCGTATTATGCCCCTTGCTCACACTAAGTGTGTTCCTCTTAGCTGTTGGGTCCTTGCTCATCTTGTTGTGTTCCTAATGGCTCAGCTCCACTTGAGAGAGGCTATATACCTGGCCAGGGCACCCATTCATCATTTGTGCAACATGCAAAGATGTGGTCCAAGTTTACGGTTAGTTTGGCCCTATTCACTACTCGCAACTAGTTCTCAAAAACTTTTTCAAAGATTGAGAACTTGCCAACCATCACCTAGTCATTCCCATGCAGTAACTATTCGAGCCACATATCATCTTGGCACATACCTTGTACTCTTCTTTAATATGATGAACTCACATAGGAACTTGCATGTAGTCTCAAACTCTCTCATCAATGACCTTGTTGATTAGGTACCCCTATGAGGATGATTAGCTTCCATTCTCAAAGTAAGCATCACGACACCGCTTGGCATCCACCAACTTTGGAGTAGTGTTGTGTTGCTTCAACAAGTTGGATGTGATTCTAATGTGGGTCTTGTTGATGATGAGGATGTGGTCATCCTCATCATAGGAGTTGAGGGTATCCTCTTCCATTGCCTCATCGTATACCTCCTTCCACAACAATTGCACGAACTTCAAAAGATGATTGACTTCTAGGATGCTTATAAGGACTTCACTACAGAATTCTATGATCGGATGTGGGGGGGATACATGAGAGCTCCTTTTATGCTTCTATTGGGTTGAGCGCCCTGCTCCCTCCATGATGACAAGGACAATGTGGATGGTAGTAGAGAAGGAAGATGGTTGGTAAAAAAGGATGGGTGATAAGAGTAGATTGGTGCAAGAAAGATAGAGATCTCACAAGGTCTGACGGAAACTAGAGCGATGGTAAGTGAGAGCACATAGAGAGTTATTGAAGGGAATGAAGATGACGATGATAGGGTAGAGTCTAGACTGAATCAGCAAATGAGATTTAACAATAGAGTTCCTGACCAAATGTAGTCGATCCGAATCTACAACTATGGCTCCTATCAAATCAATGGATACGTGAGCCTCCCTTGCTTTTGCATGATGATTTTGCATTAATAATCCTTAAACATTAATCCTACCACACGTGGTAGAACATAATGCATTTGCGCCACCATGATCAAAAAGCTAGCTAGTGTGTTATCTTGTGAGAAATTTACCAGGGCATTGTCAACCGAGTTATATATTTTTGGCATCTATTTATCTGAAGAACTGGTTACCTGGTATGTCTTTACTTTGCTTCCATTTTACATAGTATAACTCGGAGAACACATTACCTTCCATATCTATGAGTTGAACTCTCCCATTGTCAAAAACATCCAATAGCCAGTAGGGTCCATTCCAACCCAACATAAAATTGGTTTTGATAGGCCCCAACTTAGCAGTATAGAGTAACACAAGCGTACCATATGTGACCAGGCCTTCCTTCTCTACTATATTACCATATGTGACCAAGTAGCTTGGAGGTGTAACTCATCCAGGTGGCCTAGCAGATGCAACCCCACTTGATTACCTCCGTTTCATTCAAGTGATGCTCGATAGTAATCCAAAGACTTGGAATAATAAAATTTAAGGAAACAACTGCTTCTAAGCCGAAGGCCATATGAAAGGGTGTAAGATTGGTAGTCACCTTGTAAGTAGTACAATAAGCCTATAAAGCAAAGTGTAGCTTTGTATCCCATTCATCCTTAGTAGGTTGGACTCTACTAGCACTAGTTTGGTAGCATAACACGACATAAAAGTGTCCTTTTGAGGTTTTGGCAAAAACATCACAACTTGATGTATATGTGTTTTTTGGTGATTTCCTCTCTTGAGCTTAAGGTAGACTCATAGGACTATTTTCTAAAAATATAAAAAGCACAAAAACTATTACATGTGATTACAAAATTATCACAAATATATGGTAACAGAATGTTTCACCCAAACAGTACTCATATTTGAAACTTTATCTAGCATGCTTGATGTTAAAAATGATTTCAATGAGATAAAAATGATTCATGATAAAAATTATTTCAATGAGAGACTATTTTTTAGAGAGTTTTTATAAGTATATAAAAGACCTAAGAGTGAAAAAGCTTTATTTAAAAATTCATTTTTTCAAGATTAATTTAGCAATTAACAAGAGTGGTTGGCCTAGCCAGTTGCATTGTAAATCGCATTTCATAAAGAAGCATCTTTATATACTACAAATAATAGCCACAAAGTGTCATATCTTAATGAAAACAATATTATATCATCGCCACATTACAATAAAGGCTAAAACTTAAAGAGATTAAGTGCTCCTAATCTCAACTACCAAAATAGGTTTTGCATTAAACCTCACATTTATAGTTTTGAATTATCTCGCATATAAATGTTCTACATATAAATTTTTAAAATTGGTATCACATTCATGATTCTCATTGAAATTAAGAAGAATGGCCATTCTATCTAAAACTTGAGGAAACAGCTTGAAATTTTGGTGTTAGATTGACCTTAAACTTTAGGTAGAACTCAAAGTAATAGGTGCAAGTTCCAATCCATAATAATCCAATTTTTTTCAGCATATAAGATATTATGGCAAATAATCAAAACCCCAAAATAGCTTATCGATGCTTTTGAATAATTCTAGGAAGTGACTAAGTTAAGAGGACATAAAAGTGTCCTAGAACATTTTTATGTCCTTCTACCAAACTAGTCTTATTAGTTGAGTCGGCTTCACTATTACTATGAGCATGAGGCTGTATGCATGATTTTGAATTCATTTTTGAGTTACCACATCACATCATTCACGTCCATACCTGCATATAATGCTTTCAAAGATGAGCTCACTATATACTCCGAGACGAGTTGTCTCATAGTGCCTTAGCTTTTGCCCACTTAGTAGCATAATCAGTGGCAGTGTGATGATATATTTATTTTGAGTAAATCTAGCTAGTTTAAAACGACCAACAAATCCAAACCCTAGCATTGAAAATATTTCCATGGTCTTTGCCATGGTCTTGTAGGTTGCGAAGGCATAGATTGATTAGCAAATAGCTGCCCAGTGCATTGACAAACATCACATTGCATACACTTGGTCTGAGCATCTTTAAATAATGTTTCCCATCATAAACTTTCCTATAACACTTTTCTAGAAGTCAACTCTCCTTGGAAATGTCCTCAATATAGTTGTCCGCTAAGCTAGTCACATGCCTTCATCTTAAGGCATAGTTTTAGGAAATGTGCCTTTAGATAAGTAATCCACCAACTCAACATATTCATGTTCAAAACAATTAATTGCATACAATTTAGCATCTGGTAATTCCATATCAACTCCTTGTATTTCCTCGAGTGTCGGTGACCTAGACAAATATGTTTCTCCCACATGGCTCTTGCCTAGCTTGTGAACAATTTTAAAGCTGAATTCTTGTAGTTGAAGCTTCCAATGAACAAGTCATCCTTGAATGACAATCTTATTGATAAGTTAAAGTACTACTTGATGATCCACATAAAACACAAAGTGGTTACCAAGTAAATGGTGCCTTAGTTTTTGCACACTCAATACCATTCCCAAAGCTTCTCACTCTATGGTGCTATAATGTGACTCAGTAGGTGTTAGCAATCTACGAGCATAATAAACTAGATAGTCCAATCAACCATCCAGCTGAGCCAAAATATTGCCTAAAGCATAAGCAAAAGCATTGACATGAACATGGAAGATAACATCCCACTTGGTTTTTCTAAGAATTAAAGTAGCCATTGCTCAATTTTTCAAATCACTGAAGACTACCATCAACTCGACATTCCATTCAAACTTGTCAATTCATACAAAGGTGCTGAAATCCTGGCAAACTCTTTAATGAATCTTCTATAGAAACTCATAAACCCCACAAAAGAACATTATTGAGTTAAGTTTTGGGGCTTAGGCATCTATTCTATGGCTTTAATTTTACCTATCTCGGTTTTGATACCATCCTTGAAAATAACATGGCTGACTGGTATAGTAATTCGGACATAGAACACACTCTTAGCTAGATTTAGAGAGATACACGCTTGTCTACATCTTAGAAAACCTTCTCCAAATATCCAAGATGATCAATATCTGAGGAATACACACATAAATCATCTAAATAAATAACAATGAGCTTAGTGAGGTAATCACAAAAAGTTTCAACCATGAACTTTTCAAAATTTGACTGCAAGGCATTTCTCTATCGAAAAGGCATTACTTTGGCTGCATAGGCACCCCATTCTATAACAAAAGAAATCTTTGATTGATCTTTTAGAGCCACTGTAATCTAGTCATAGATACTATAACCATCCATAAATGAGTACATCTCATGTCCTACAACTTGATCCAAAAGTCCATCCGTAAGGGGTATAGGAAAAGGGTTAGAAATTGTCTGGGCATTCAACTTCTTATAGTCCACACAAACTTAGAATTTGTTGTTTTTGTTAGGCACAACCACAATAAGAAAGAGGGGGGACGAGCATTTTTTGAGTGAAATCTTCCGAGCGTCTGAGCGAAGGAAAAAAAAAGCTTCCAATTATGTAAAAATTTGGCAAAAATAGATTGGAACAAAACATAGTTTCACTTAGAAATATGCAAAGTATTACAGCAATGCCTATTTTCTACACAAATATTTACAAGAATATTTGGGAATGGTGAGTAACATAATGGGATGGCTTTTGAAGAAACCCACATGTAGAACTATGCAAAGTATTACAGCAATGCCTATTTTCTACACAAATATTTACAAGAATATTTGGGAATGGTGAGTAACATAATGGGATGGCTTTTGAAGAAACCCACATGTAGAGTAGATTTCTCTATGAAAATTCCCTTATGATCCTTCTAACAACTTTTACTTAATAGGGAGTGACATTGAAACCCTCTCTCAACCTAGCCTAATGAAAGGGTTTATCCAAAGAAACCTCATTGAATTAAGCCATCAAGGTAGTTTCGCTGGCGAAACTACCATTGACAACACTTTTAAAAGTGGCATAACTTTCACATCCAATGTCCAAATATATGAAAGTGATGTTGAGGCATCAAGCTCTCAAGTGTCTCAGAACGCATTGAAAGAGAAGGCTAGAGAGACCGGTGAGGAGGAAACAACAGGTGAGAAGGAAATAAGGTCAGATGGAAAAACAAGCTTTGGGGATAAACTAGATGAAGAAGCTAAAGATAAAGAGACAACTTTAGGAGGAAAACAGGGAGGTACGGGAATAGTCACTGATGGAACTGGAAGGTACGGGAATAGTCACTGATGGAACTCGAAGTGGAGGTGATGCAATGGGGAGTGGTGAGACACATATAACAAGACATGGTGAGAACTCATCTGAAGCAGCGATCATCCTGTATAAGAAAATCTAGCCAGATGTTGACTTTAAGGCACTACAAAAGAAATTGGAAAGGAAGGACACAAGTATGATAGGCTTGATGGAGTATGTAGAATACTTCCCATTTGGTTTGGAGTTTGAGGTGTTGATCCCAGTGATGAATTGCTTTAGAGCACCAAGCCAATATGTGTACAGGACATTGACCCTCAGCTATGTCAGTGACTTGGTCAAGAGTTTTGCAATGAATGCACGACCTCCTACAACATGGGCCTATCTTATGCCTTACCACATAAGCACAAATACTCCGATGTGCAAGGAAGAGATAAAGGTGGAAAAGTTAAAGGAGTATAATTATTGGATTCTCACAAGGCAGCATTCGATTTATGCTACAAGGATGTTTATAACTAAAGCACGTGGAGAAGCCTGCTGAAAGATAATGCATTTTGCCCATCATACTGTAATGTGTCCACTGATACAATTATGTGTGTGTCCATTTAACAAAATCTTTGAATGGATGATAAAAAATAGCCTCAAAGGCTTTACAAGGCTCAATATATATACATAAATTGAAAAATAATAGCCAATAAGGCTTTACAATGATGAGATGAAAAAAAATAAAACTATGATGTGTCCATGATTAACAATTACATTGTGCCCACTGAAACTCTACCCACTAAAACTCTGACTGTGATCTGTCATCTGCCATCTGAATCTTTGCTCATAGGGTTGTTTTATGAGTGTGAAACAGCATGTGAACGTAGGACTGACGTCGATTAGGAACTATTCGGGAATTTTTGAGCATGGCTTTAATTGGTTGTTTTGGAGTTCTCTCCTCTTTGGATAAACTAATCTATGCTAATCTAAGCTATAACAACCGTCGAATCGAAGAACAAGCAAGAAATAAATTTTTTTTCATATTCATTTTAATAGGTTACCTGCAAGACAAGAGTTATTAACAAAATTTGATTCTTTTCATATATAATTAAAGTATATTTAATTTAGCAAAACATTTTAAACTAGATCAAATATACTTTAAATATACATTTATACTAAAATGAATTAAAATTCAAAAGTATAAATACATTATTTAAGATATTTAAATTTAAATTAAAAAATACAAACAATTATATATTAAATTCGGATATGGACAACGAGATTTCGATCAAGGACATTCGGGCATGCGACGGACATCCAGGTGATGGATATTCAGGCGACGGGCGACAGACATTCGAGCGACGAATGACGGGGATGGTGAATGGGCGACAAGGAGAGAAGGACAACACATGGGGAGCAACAGGCAAATGAGTGACAGACAGACAGACGGACGAACGGGTGATGGCGATGATGGATGGGCGATCGGGTGACGGACAAACGCGATGACAATGGACATTCGGGCGGCGGACGTGAGAGGCGCATGTGGGACATTAGGCAACGGGCAGTGGAGGGAGAGAAGGATGTGGGAAGAAGTTGGGATTGGTGAGCAAGGTAGAAGTATCGTACTGTTAGAAAATACAAGAAAGAAAGAGTGTCGAAAAGAGAGATCTTACCAATGTACTATTTGTTGGTAAGAGAGATCTTGGAAAAGAGAACGTCGTGAGTGTTCAGTGGTGAGGAATGGATGAAATAATACAGGATGCAATAATGTTTAGGAGAATGTTGCCTTTTCTATTTAGGAGATTTAACTTTGATGTGTAAACAGAAAGTGCGGGAGGATTTGAATTTAAAGTACAAACAAAAGAGCTGACATTCGCCTAAACAAAAAAGTCAACATTCTTCTAAATATTCTTCCATCCTATATTCTTTCATTCGTTCCTCACTAAACACACATGATATACTCTTTTCCAAGATCTCTCTTACTGACTAATAATACACTGGTAAGATATCTCTTTCAGACACTCTTTCTTTCTTGTATTTTCTAATAGTACGACACATCTACCTCGCTCACGAATCCCAACTTCTTCCCACCTCCTTCTCTCTCTCCACTGTCTGTAGCCTAATGTCCCACATGCATCTCTCACATCCGTCGCTTGGATGTCTATCATGTGCCGCCCGAATGTCCATCGTCATCACCGTTCGTCTGTCCCCCATTCGCTTGTCTCCCATTTGCCTGATTGCTCGATTGCTCGTCCCCCGATCACCCGTCCATCATTGCCCATTCGTCCATCTGTCACCGTCGCCTGTTTGCCCCCGTCGCTCCCTGTGCATTGTCTGTCGCTCCTCGTCGTCCATTGCCCATCTCCACCGTCTGTTGCCCGAATGTCCGTCGCCCGCCCAAAATTTTGTCACTCGCCCAAATGTCCATCGACGGAGATCCTACTGCCCAAATACCTGTCGCCCGCCCACCATTAAGGGCGGGGATATTCCCCCTCCCCTTATTCCCTAGCGGCTGGGGCCGCCAAGGAATAAGGGAAGGGGGAGTATTATCTCCCTTCCCTTATTCCCTGGTGGCTGTTGCAATATCTCCTTCCATCACCCCTTCCCTCGCATCCCCTTCCCTCTCGTCACCCCTTATGTTGCACCCCTTTCCTTCCCGTCGTTCCTTCTGTCATGCCCCCTTTCGTCCCGTCGCCTCTTCCGTCACGTCTTCCTTTCTGTACTCCCTTTTGTCGCGTCCCCCTTTCTATACCTCTATTCATCCGTCTTTCGTACCTCTCTTCCTCCCTTCTGTCCTCTTCCGTACGTCTCTCCCTTTCCCTTTCCATTGCCCTCCCTCCTTCCGTTGCCCTCCCTCCCCCTACTCTTCTCTTCCTTCCACTCCTCTCTTCCATCACGTCTCTCCTCTTTTCCTACCATCCTTGCTTCTTCCGTCAGACATGGCCTCTGACAAATCGAGGGATCGAGCTCTCCTAGTCATGAGACAACATCCTAATACAACACTAATCTAAGGAGGATGTAATGTTGAGAGTTGTGGTGCCATGAGCACTTGTAGAGCAAAGGTATGAGCAAAGGATAAGCTGCCACATGGCATGGAGGAGATATCCCACATGTGAGCAAGCAAATGGATGTAAGTACCCTCACCTATAAAAGGGAGGTTCATTTGAAGTAAATCAATCAAGCACTTTGCACTATCTCAAGATTCTCTTTATGAGTCCAAGCTAATCTATCTTGGAACCTAATTGACTTGAGATACATGTCATGAGCACTCTCTTCATCATGTTTCCACACAGGTTTCATCCACCTTAGAGTGCTCCATAGATCCTGTGGCACACATGTTTTGTCATGGTATCAGAGCATAGGTTTAGCTCTCCTAGTTTAGCTCATTAGTAGTTCACTAGGATTGCTTCCATTCCTAGATTAGTAGTAGGCATGTCTTAGGAGCTCATGTTTTTTCTCCTAGGTTAGTTTTTTTGTTCTAGATTAAGGGAGAGTTCTGTCCATCTGAGATTGAAAGGTTTCCGTTCATCTTCTTCAATTCTATTCATTGTTTCTTTGAGAGACATTGTGTGTGTAAGAGAGAGGATTTTCTTCTTCATTTTGACTTGAGAGATGTGAGAATGAGATTTTCAAAGTTTTGAGAAGTGTAATGTGAGGAGTTTTGCTTCTTTGACTTTCAAACTACAACTGAGGTGGCCTATCGACAACATCTAAGCTCCTATCTACGAAGGAGGAGTAACTAGCGGCATGACAATGCAGGCAACAACAAGCACAAATTCCTCATAATCCTCGTGAGACAACACGTGAAGGTGATCGTTCCGAACTCTAAAATGCATCGCAGATGATGCCCTTCCTTCTACTTCGGTGCTAGAAGAGCCATCAGACTTCATCCGCCCATTGCGGAGGTGCCTCTCCTGAGAGACAACAGAGGTGCTAGAAGAAAGGCCCTCTGATAAGCTTTTTGCCTCCTTGCTCGTGCTGTTGGCCTCGGAGGCTGCAGAGCGCGCTACAGAGCTCCAAGGAGAGTTCTGCCACTCGAAGAAATTGTGACGGCTCTCAACAAACGAGCCCCTCAACAGCCCGTAAGTCAAGGCGGCCTCTATGCGACGACCTCTGGCTTCCCCGCCATTAGCTCCATACGATCAACAACTCTCACGGCCGACCAGCGACTCCAGCAACGAACACAGATACGGTCTCCAGCAAATAGTACCCACTCTCATCTTTGAGCCTACAGACTCCACAAGCAACGCTGCTCACGGCTCTACAGACGGACGAACCAGGCTCTCTAGAGGTAGGAGCTCTACACAGACTGCCAACGGACAGCCAGCCATGCCAAAACTCTCCAACCTCAACCTGCGACTCAGCATATATAGCTTCACGAGCCATCACACTGCTCCTCCAATTGATCTCAGCCAGCCGCGACGTAGACGAGATCTCTGCTCAGACTTATCTTCTCTTCACAAAATCTCCCAAAGTTTTTCCACAATTAGACACGTGGCAGCCTAAGGTAGAGACACATGGCAGATAAGCCACTCATCTTGGGTTAGTCTAAAAGGGCCACGTGGCAGATAAGGTGGTCAAAGCTAACTGTGGTTAAGTTAACTGTTTGGGTCAGTTGAACCTTGGTACAGTTTGAGTAGCTGTGGGTTAACTAAACTGGGGTTAGTTAAAAGTGCCACATCACCAAGTGCCACCTAAGCACAGAGGCCCTTGTTAAGCACAGTATGGAAATCAGCATGTGAATCCCTGTGCCACATCATCAAAGGCTCTCTTCTTCATAGAATCTTTGACAAGCCATAACTTGCAATCCAGGAAGAATTTGCACACGCTCCAAAAATGAAAAGTGATCGTCTTTTCGAGCTCTACGCGCCTGTCATGTCAGAATCATTGTATGCAATTAGACACTGCCAATATTGAAAGAAATCAATTGGTAAGACCTTTGCAACCATTGGAAAAAGCAAAGCATGAATGCAAACATCGATGTAAAAAGCAAGCCAAAAGCACAAGTGCATGAGATGACCATAGCACGAAGCATGGCATCCACACATAATGCATCAAGGCACATGGAAGAACAAAGCATCATGCAGGTAGCCATGAGTCATCATCAAGCCATGAGCCAAAAGGTGACATCAATGGAATGTATTGAAAACCAAAAAACCTTGCCAACCTTGCCTATGTTTTGTAATCAAACCTGACCACCTGAGAGTAGCTATGAAAGCACCCAGGGGAGGTATTGACATGTAAAAACCACACTTGACCACCTTAAGTAGCAATGCATGCACTAAGGGGAGGTGATGGAATGTAACTCACATCTGACCACCTTGCAGTAGCCAAAGGATTATGGCACCAAGGGGAGGTGTTGAGAGTTGTGGTGCCATGAGCACTTGTAGAGCAAAGGTATGAGCAAAGGATAAGCTGCCACATGGCATGGAGGAGATATCCGACATGTGAGCAAGCAAATGGATGTAAGTACCCTCACCTATAAAAGGGAGGTTCATTTGAAGTAAATCAATCAAGCACTTTGCACTATCTCAAGATTCTCTTTATGAGTCCAAGCTAATCTATCTTGGAACCTAATTGACTTGAGATACATGTCATGAGCACTCTCTTCATCATGTTTCCACACAGGTTTCATCCACCTTAGAGTGCTCCATACTAGATTAGTTAACCTAGGGCTACACAAACTGTACCATGATTAAATTAACCCAGGTAGCTGAACTCAACCATAGTTAATTTTTGACTACCTTATCTGCCATGTGGCATTTCCATGTGTCAATCAGCTACTCAAAAGCTTTGTGAAGTGATATTTCAGCAGAGATCTCGTCTGTGATGTAATGAGGATGACGTCGCGGTCGGTGGAGATCGATTGGAGGAGCTCGTTGATATGGAACTGCTACTATGGTCATTGGAAGCTTGATGGCAGAGGTTCGTTGAGGAGGCACGTGTTGGTCGTCGGTAGTCATCGCGTGTGCCTGCGATCGTGTGCCCATGATGCAGGAGAGGCTTTAGCTGTGTAGCTTTAGGTAGAGTGTTGAGGCGATCGGTGGAGGCCATTCGTGGTTGTTAGAGTTAGCTGAGGCTTGGCACTACAGTGAAGGCCATTAGAGGAGTCGACTGGCAAAGTGCATGGAGCGGCCGTTGTTCAAGATAGGTGGCTGCTACATCGTTTGATGTGACTGGATTGCTAGGAGCTTTCTTTGAAGCTTTCGATTGTTTTGTAGATGGGAGCCCGTCCACCTTGATGTTGCAGGAGTCGGTTAGTGGTGCGTTGGCTAGAGAGGTCTGTGGTAGCCCGTGAGTCTGTCGTTTGTGGAGCAGGAGCCATATGCTGGCTCATGAGGTATAGGAGCCATCACTGGGCACTAGGAGCTTACAGTCCAGGCTGGCGCTACATGCTTCGAGAAGGCTTTGCTATAGATAGATGGTTGGGAGGCAACTATCGGCAGCTAGTGCTGCATGTAGCCAACTAGGAGAGGGTCGTTGTAGCCAACCAAGCCCTTGTGCTCGACGCAGCTTAGCCCCGAATGTTGGCAGATGTAGGGAGTTAACCTTTTTTTGTAGCAGACAGAGTCGCTAATGCTAGGGAGCCGCTTTCTTAGAGGCTTGTGTGGTTGCTACTGGAGAGTTCATTGCATGTGCCACTTGGAAGGTCGAGGGAAAAGTCGAAATGGAGCCTTTGAGCCCTAGTTATTGTAGGAGACCACCAAGAAGGATGGAGCCTTGGCTAAAGCCTTGTGAGCTTAGGCTGTTGGAACGATGGAGGCTACTATGCTGGAGTGAGCCTATCCTTTATCCCTATCTTTTTCTCACTAGAACAATGGGGACTGAAAATCTCTCTCTCTCAGTAAGGAACAGTCAAGCTCACAATGAACCAAGCTCTTTAAATGAAGAACTCTCGAGATCTAAAACTAATCTTACATTCTAAAACTAATCTAGGAATGGGAGCAATCCTAGTGAACTACTAATGAGCTAAACTAGGAGAGCTAAACCTATGCTCTGATACCATGACAAATCAAGGGATCGAGCTCTCCTAGTCATGAGACAACATCCTAATACAACACTAATCTAAGGAGGATGCAACCTAAGTGTAAACATGATAAAGAGAGTACTCATGACATTTATTTCAAGTCAATTAGGTTCCAAGATAGATTACCTTGGACTCATAAAGAGAATCTTGAGATAGTGCAAAGTGCTTGATTGATATTACTTCAAATGAACGTCCCTTTTATAGGTGAGGGTACTTGCATCCATATGCTTGCTCACATGTGGGATATCTCCTCCATGCCATGTGGCAGCTTGCCCTTTACTCATACCTTTGCTCTACATGTGCTCATGGCACACAACTCTCAACAGCCTCCCTCTCCTTCCCAAAAAGATTATTTCCCCCTCTCTCTTCTCTCTCAATTTCTCTTTCTTAAATATTGCAGAAAAGAAAACATGAATATGAATTCTTCATACCTAGCTAAGCTGGTTGAAGGTTTTGTAGATAGGATGTAAACTCTCCTTGATTATTCCTCTTGCTCCTTCTTGCTCCAATTGATTGAGATAAGAATGAATGAGGGGAAGAAGGCATTTATATACTTTTTTAGGGCAAATTAAGATTTTCCTTTTGTACCCTTCTCTTTCCTTTTTCCTTTTCTTTCTTTTCACTAGTCTTTTTCCTTTTCCTTTCCTTTCACCCTTCTCTTTCTTTCATACCAAGTGCAATTGTTTTCAGAGTAATTATACTCAATTGTTTTCATAATAATTATACTCAATTGTTTTCATAATAAACACGCTCTTTTTGAAACTACTAACCTCCTAAATAGTTTTCGAATGTCACCCTTCTCTTTCTTTTGATTAATAAATATTCTACTAAGCGCAATCGTTTTCATAATAATTAGACTCAATTATTTTCATAATAAACACGAGTTGTTTGAAACTACTAATCTCACAAATAATTTTCTAATGTCGATTCTTACTCAAAATCAACTATCCATTGAATCACGCCTTTTTTAAATCTACTAACTTCACAAACTCCTAGGTGTGTTATCCAAATAAGTACTTATCGGATGGGGGAGCCACTTTGCACCCAAGTCATTACCACCTAGAATGAGGCATGTGCAAAGTATTATGCCCATGGGATAGGCTTTCTATTGTCGATCAAGCATTATACACCATTTTTACCTTAGTGTAATGCACATTTGTAAAAAACACGCTCCTAGGTGTGTTATCTGAATAAGTACTTATCAGATGGGCATGCCACATTGCATGCAATTCAATACCACCTAGTTTGTGGTGTGTGCAAAATATTGTGCTTATCATATATGCTTTGTATGGTTGATCAAAAATTAAACACCATTTTTGCCTTAGTGTCATGCACAACCTTCAAAAAACATGGTCCTAGGTGTGTTATTTAAACAAGTACTTATCGCATGGGTGCTTAACTTGGCACGCAAGTCAACACCACTTATTTCGAGGTGCTTGCAAAGTATTGTGCCCATCAGATATCCTTTGTATGGTCGATCAAGGATTAAACATGGTTTTTGCCTTAATGTCATGCATAACCATAAAAAAACATGGTCCTAGGTGTGTTATTCAAACAAGTACTTATTGTGAAGATAGTGGGAGAGAGGGAAGGAGTCTCACTTACGGCTTTCTCACATGCACAATGGGGGAATACACACAAAGGTGGAGGCTAAAAATCAGTTTTCCTCTTCTTAGTTGTGAAAGCCAAAAGAACTCTAGTACAAAGAAATAGAAGAACCCTATATGTGGGTCTCAAACCAAACTCAACTAACTAAGGTGGCATACTAACTGAGCCACAAACTAGAGTAGATAAGGATAGCTGTCATCCAGCTATTATTCGTGGGCGGTGTACCAACCGCATCTCTAGCTAACAAGTCGATGACGTAAATACACAACGGTCACCCTGGCATATCGCGAGTGGAGCTCGATATCTCAACACTCCCCCTCGAGCTCAAATCCAATTCCTGCACACCAAGCAGGTCTCTAAACTTGCGCAGCTTCTCTGCGCCCAATGCTTTCATGAATATGTCAGCTACCTGATCCTCTGTGCTGACATAAACTAGATCAATAAGAACTAGTAAAACCTTCTCCCGCACATAGTGATAATGCACCTCAATGTGCTTTGTTCTAGCATGAAAGACTGGGTTCTTTGCCAAGTGTATACTGCTCATGTTGTCACAATAAATGACAACTGGCCCATCTGTAGACTGATGCATATCATAAAGTAGCTTATGCAACCAAGCTACCTCACATGCAGCCATTGCTGCACCCCTGTACTCAGCCTCTGTGCTCGAAAAGGCAACTGTAGGCTGTTTCTTGCTGCTCCAAGTGACTACAGCACTCCCAAAAGAGAACACATACCCACTAGTAGATCGTCTATCAGAAATACTACCAGCCCAATCAGCATCAGTGTATCCATGCAACTGTATCTGAACCCCAGCCTCATAAAATAGTCCATACTGCAATGTGGACTTCACATACCTGAGTATGCGTCTAGCCGCATCCAAATGCGGTTTCCTTGGAGCCTGCATAAACTGACTTACCATCCCAATAGCATAGCTCAAATCTGGCCTGGTAATAGTCATGTAAATCAAACTTCCTACTATACGTCTATACATAGTAGGGTCTTCCAGAAGCTCACCTGCATCTGCGCTCAGCTTCACATTATGCTCCAAAGGAACTGAAATAGGCTTACAGCCTGTCATCCCATATTTGGACAGCATGTCCAATCCATACTGCCTCTGCAAGAGCTGTATCCCACTTGGTGATCTAATCACCTCAATGCCCAAGAAATAACGCAGCTCTCCCAAATCCTTCATCTCAAACTTTTGCCTCAATAGCATTTTCACATGAAGGATATCTTCATCACTATCACCTGTGATGATTAAATCATCAACATAAATGACCAGCAGCATAATCCCTTTTTTTGTTTTTCTCACATAGAGTGAGAAATCTGCCTTGGAAATTTGAAAGCCAATAGTGACAAGATACTGTCCTATCTTGTCAGACCATGCTCTAGGTGCTTGCTTCAAGCCATACAAGGCTTTCTTCAACCTACAAACAAACTCAGGATGAATAGCATGAACATAACCTACTGGCTGCTCCATAAAGACCTCTTCTTGCAAATCACCATGCAAGAAGGCATTCTTTACATCCATCTGATGTAAAGACCATCCCTTTGATGCAGCCATAGCAATGGCTGCTCTTACGGTTGCCATCCTTGCAACCGGGCTGAAAGTTTCTTCATAATCAATGCCATATGTCTGTGCATACCCCTTGACAACTAATCTTGCCTTGTATCTATTCACAGAACCATCTGCATTGTGCTTGATCTTATAAACCCACTTACATCCAATTGCATTCTTGCCTTTAGGCAAAGGCACCAATTCCCATGTAGCATTAGCATCCAAGGCATCCATGGCTTTCTCCCATTTTTCATTTCCCATGGCTTGCTCAAAAGAAGTGGGTTCTGGTTCCTGTATCACTTTGACCATATAGGCATAGTGAATGGCTGTAAATCCATCATATTTCAGCCTATCCACAGGATACCTAACCCTGGTAGACCTGCGCAAAATAGGCTCACTTCCAGGTGCTCTCAAAACATCCCTGGTCTTCCTTACTTCAGGTGTAACAACAGAGGGAATACCCAACTCATCATCAATGCTCTGTTGAGAGCCACTGGATTCACCATCCACACAAGAGTGACCTGCATTCACATCAACCATGGGCTGATCTACCTTCTCTTTTCCTTTTCGTGATACCTGCATACCACTCTCTGCATTGCTTTGAGGAGATTCTCCTGATCTCAATCTGCCTATCCATGGCGAAGTATGTGAACCACTGCTAGAGGACACTCCAGGTCCACTAATATTTTGTGATTGCTGCTGTGAATTCTGTGTAGCATTACCATTTTGTGCATCTACATCAATCATTACATTTACTGGTTTATACCAGCTGCTCATCTCATCAAAAACAACATCTCTGCTCACTGTGAACTTTCATGTAGAAGGGTTATAACATCTATACCCTTTCTGCTGCAAAGAATAACCAATAAAGACGCACTTCTCAGCTTTTGGATCCAACTTGGACCTCAACTCATCTGGCACATGGACATAGGCAATGCAACCAAAAATTTTCAAATGAGAAATATCTGGTTTCCTACCAGTATACATCTCCTCTGGTGTCATGCCATGTATTGCTGCAGTGGGAGTCCTGTTCATTATATAAACTGCTGTAGCAACTGCTTCAGCCCAATAATAATCTGGTAGATCTTTTTCATTTAGCATAGCCCGAGATACCTCTCCAATATGCCTGTTTTTCCTTTCTACAATTCCATTTTGCTGTGGGGTATGACTGCATGAATATTGCTACTTTATACCATGCTCTTGCAAGAACCTTGCAAACTCATTTGAGAGGTACTCTCCCCCTCCATCTGACCTTAGGCATTTTACTTGCAGGCCTATTTCTTTTTCAACCATAGCTTTGAAAGCTTTGAAGTGCCCAAACACTTCACTTTTCTTTTTCATAAAATACACCCAAAGTTTTCTGCTGAAGTCATCAATAAATGTGACAAAATAGTGACAGCCTCCAATAGATGCACCTTTAGTAGTCCACACATCAGAGTGGATTAATTCCAATGGCTTTTTACTCTCTTGAACATGCCTAGGAAAAGGTTTCCTTGCTTGTTTCCCAAATTGACAGGCTTCACAAACCCTCAGGGGGGTCACTATGTATAAACCCTCTATATTACGTGCGTTCAAGGCCTATATTTAAAAACCCTTATCTGTAAAATTTTTCATTAATAAAATGTACCCCTTTTCTATACAAATCTGTAAATTTTTTCCAAAACCATTTTTAATAGTCCCTTATGTATATTTATTTATGTAAATTTTAGAAATAAAAAATATCCTTCTGTTGAACTCACGTGATAGGGTTACACATGATGAGTGACCCCCCCAAGCACAAACCTTGTGCATTTCTGCAACCTTGAATTTAGGCAATCCTGCAACAATATTTTGGGCTTGCATTGATTTAAGTCGTTGTATATTAACATGACCAATGCGTTTATGCCAGATATCAATATCTGCAACTACACCGGTCCCATGTGCAAACATTGCTGCACTCAATTCAGGCATGTCCGCATCCAATGTAAACATCCTGCTCAACCATCTGACCAATAGAAACCAGGTTCTTGGTGATGTTCGGGACATGAAATACATCAGACAAGTATTTCTTTTTCCCATCCTGCATAGACAAAGGAATTTTGCCAATCTGCACAATAGGATGTGCAGTATCATCACCAGTCTCCACAAATCCTGGCTTTTCCATTTTCCTTGCATCTTGCATCCATTCAGCATGACCTGTCATGTGGTTTGACGCACCTGAGTCAACATACCACACATCATTTCGTTCTTCTGCACTTGTCACAAAATTGGTCATATGCTGCACCATAAATAGATGCTCATTTCTGTCATCACCCTGCCTACTAGAAGATGGATAATTGCCTTGTTGCAATTTTCCATTCATAATGTCATTCTACTTTTTATAGCAGTCCTTAGCCATATGACCCATTTTGCCACAGTACTAGCAGTCAACATTGCTGTTTGCATTTTGGCCTCTCTGCCATCCACCACGGCCTCTTTGGCTCCCCGTGCCTCTAGAGTTACCACGTCCTCCTGCATAGGACTGGTTTTCTTGTATTTGCTACATATTCTGATTTCTACCACGGCCTGCAGATCGGCCTCCTCTACCTCTGCCTCTACCTCTGCCAGCATTTGAGTAGAAGACAGTTTCTTTTGAAGTTCCTGCTGAAGAAGATGCACCACCATTTTTCTGCTCTTCAGAAATTAGAAGAGCAATCAACTCCTCAAAAGCAGGAAATTTTTCACAGACAGCAATGGATGTGCGGAACTGTGCATAATCCTTTCCTAGACCCCATTCAAGGTCACAGAAACTAAATCGTCATCATCCACTGGCGACCCAATGGAAGCAAGTGCATCCGCAATTTTCTTCACCTTCATGTGGTAGTCATTGATGCTCATGTTTTCTCTCTGCACATTGTGCAGCTCCTGCTTGAGCTACATTTTCCTGGCTTGCGTATTTGTGCTGTACATTTTTGACAAAGTATCCCATGCCTCCTTTGGCGTACTTGCATCCTGAATATGCACAATCATGGAGTCTGAAATACTGATAGACAGCCAGTACATAACTTTCAGGCTGGCTCTCTCATGCCATCCTTTGAATGCTTGCATTTCCTGTTGACTGGGAACATTAGGGAGAACAGGTTCTTCTTCATTTCCTGTAATGAACTCCCAATAGCCTTTTCCCATAAGGAAATTCGTCATTCTAAACTTCCATGCCTGGAAGTTGTTCTTGTCAAGCTTTTCAGTGACAATTTGTGAAAGAGAATCTGATGCCATTATAGAGCACTACGAAATATTCTGTCACTGCAAAAAACACAGCTTTTGCCTCACACGGGCAGATTTGCAAAATTGACGAAAGTGCTATTTCACCACACAGTCACTTCCTAGTGACGATTTTGCATCAACAGGCAACAAGCATGTATCTGCAACTCCCAATATCTTTGCACACAGGCATACGATGCAATTTCTGTGGCAACTTTTCATCGACCTGCAGAACAGTGGTCGCACAGCAAAAATAGGGCCTTTTTCTGAGTGCCTGCGGAGAACTTCCGCCTCCAAAACGGGCCCCGAAATGACCTCGAATCAGGAAAATAAAGTCACCAAGGGCTTTGCCCTCACCCGCAGCATATAATGCCCTCTTGCCACACCGTGAAGGGCGTCTCAATCTGAGACAGTGCACTCTTGCACTTCCGGCTATGCTACCTGCAGAGATTTGCTCCCAAACTCGAAATAGGAACGCAACACTGGTCCTCTTACCAGGACACCACGAACTTGGCTTGCTTTCTTGAGCTCCTTACCACGAACAAGGCTCTGATACCATGTGAAGATAGTGGGAGAGAGGGAAGGAGTCTCACTTGCGGCTTTCTCACATGCACAATGGGGGAATACACACAAAGGTGGAGGCTGAAAATCAGTTTTCCTCTTCTTAGTTGTGAAAGCCAAAAGAACTCTAGTACAAAGAAATAGAAGAACCCTATATGTGGGTCTCAAACCAAACTCAACTAACTAAGGTGGCATACTAACTGAGCCACAAACTAGAGTAGATAAGGATAGCTGTCATCCAGCTATTATTCGTGGGCGGTGTACCAACCGCATCTCTAGCTAACAAGTCGGTGACGTAAATACACAACGGTCACCCTGGCATATCGCGAGTGGAGCTCGATATCTCAACACTTATCAGATGGGGGAACCACTTTGCACGCAAGTCAATACTACCAAGGTTGAGATACATGAAAAGTATTGTGTCTATTTGCATGGTCAATCGCGCATTATACACCATTTTTTCCCTAGTGTTATGCACCACCATCAAAAAACACGGTCCTAGGTGTATGATTTTCTAACAAGTACTTATCGGATAAGGGCACCACTTTGCTTGCAAGTCAATACCACCTAGTTTGAAGTGTGTGCAAAGTATTGTATCCATTGGATATGATTTGCATGGTTGATCATGCATTATACACCATTTTTCCCTTAGTGTTATGCACCACCGTCAAAAAACGTGCTCCCACGTGTGTTATTCAAACAAGTACTTATGGGATGGGCATGCCACTTTGCATGTAGGTCAATACCACTTGGGTTGAGGCCCATCCAAAGTATTGTGCCCATCAAATATGATTTGCATTGTCGACCAATCATTGAACATGGTTTTTACCATA
This sequence comes from Dipteris shenzhenensis, assembly GCF_047967505.1. Classification (NCBI taxonomy): domain Eukaryota; kingdom Viridiplantae; phylum Streptophyta; class Polypodiopsida; order Gleicheniales; family Dipteridaceae; genus Dipteris; species Dipteris shenzhenensis. The sequence continues at coordinate 45,758,086 of NC_141611.1, forward strand.
GTGTCATGCACAAGCTAGCATCAAAAAACATTGTCCTAGGTGTTTCATTCCAACAAGTACTTATCGGATTGGTGTGCCACATTAATGCAACTCAATACCACCTAGTTTGAGGTGGGTACAAAGTATTGTGCCCATCGGATATGCTTTGCATGGTCGATTACACATTATGCACCATTTTTTCCCTAGTGTTATGCACAACCATAAAAAAACGCGCTTCTAGGTGTGTTATGCAAATAAGTACTTATGGGATGGACACACCACTTTACATGAAAGTAAATAAAACTAGGTTAAGGTGCATGCAAAGAATTGTGCCCATCAAATAGGATTTGCATTGCCAATCAAGCATTAAACACTGTTTTTGCCTCAGTGTGATGCACATCTGTAAAAAAACACGCTCCTAGATGTGTTATCCAAACAAGTGCTTATCGTATTGGCACACCGCATTGCATGTAACTCAATACCACCTAGGTTAAAGTATGTATAGAGTATTGTGTCCATCGGGGATATGCTTTGCATGGTCGATCATGCATTATACACCGTTTTTACCCTAGTGTTATGCACAACCATAAAAAAACGCACTCCCAGGTGTATTATGCGAACAAGTACTTATGGGATGGGTGCGCCACTTTGCATGCAAGCAAATACCATGTAGGTTGAGGTGCATGCAAAGTATTGTGCTCATCAAATAGGCTTTGCATGGTCGATCAAGCATTAAATACCATTTTTGCCTTAGTATTATGCACATTCATTAAAAAACGTGTTCCTATGTGTGTTATCTGAACAAGTACTTATCCGATGGGCACATCACTTTGCATGCAAAGTATTGTGTCCATCGGATATGATTTGCATGGTCGATCATGCATTATACACCGTTTTCCTCCTAGTGTTATGCACCATTGTCAAAAAATGAGCTCCCAGGTGCATTGTCCGGATATGATTTGCATGGTCAACCAAGCATTAAACTCCGTTTTCTTCTTAGTTTCATGCACAAGCTTTAAAAAACATTGTCCTAGGTGTGTTATTCAACCAAGTACTTATCGGATTGGTGTGCCATATTTCATGCAACTCAATACCACCTAGTTTGAGGTGCGTGCAAAGTATTGTGCCCATCAGATATGATTTACATGGTCGATCACACATTATGCACGTTTTTCCCTTAGTGTTATGCAAAACCCTCAAAAAATGCGCTCTCAGGTATGTTATGCAAACAAGTAATTATGGGATGGACGCGCGACTTTGCATGCAAGTCAATACCACCTAGGTTGAGATGCATGCAAAGTATTATGTCCATCAGATAGGCTTTGCATTGTCGATCAAGCATTAAATACCGTTTTTGCCTGTGTGATGCACATTAGTTTAAAAAAACTCTTAGGTGTGTTATTCGAATAAGTACTTATTGGATGGGTGCGCCACATTGCATGCAACTCAATACCACTTAGGTTGATGTGTGTGCAAATTATTATGCCCATCGTATATGCTTTGCATGGTCGATCACGCATTATACACCATTTCCCCCCTAATGTTATGCACAACCCTCAAAAAACGTGCTCCAAGGTGTGTAATGCGAACAAGTACTTATGGACTGGGTGCGCCACTTTGCATGCAAGTAAATACCACCTAGGTTGAGGCACGTGGAGTATCATGCCCATTGGATAGGCTTTGCATTGTCGATCAAGAATTAAACACCATTTTTAACTTAGTGTGATGCACATCCATAAAAAAACACGCTCCTAGGTGTGTTATCCAAACAAGTACTTATCGGATGCGTGCACCACATTGCATGCAACTCAATAGCACTTAGGTTGAGGTGAGTGCAAAGTATTATGCCCAGGGATGTTTTTATTGAAGCTATGGTTATATATTAATATAAAATATTGGCGAAAGTTTTCAAGATCTTCTGTTTAGTTTCACACTATTACTAGAATGTAGTACTTTTTCTATATTTTCTTTTGAATTTTAAAGGAAAGCTAAACTTTAAATTTTTTTGCATAAAAGTTTCAAATCTAGGCAAAGGTTCCAAACATTTATTTTTATTAGGGCATACAAACTTTCGATGCCAATATAAAAGTTTAGCTTCTTAACAAAACTAACTTAAAAAAATCATCCATGATTGTGCCCATCAGAGATGCATTGTATGGTCAATCAAGAATTAAACATCATTTTTGCCTTAGTGTCATTCACAATCATTAAAAAACATGGTCCTAGGTGTGTTATTCAAACAAGTACTTATCGAATGGGAGCATCACTTTGCACACAAGGCCATACCATCTAGGTTGAGATGCGTGCAAAGTATTATGTCCATCGGATATGATTTGCATGGTCGATCATGCTTTATATACTATTTCCTCCTAGTGTTATGAGTCACCATCAAAAAATGCATTCCCAGGTGTGTTATCTGAACAAGTTCTTATGGGATGGGCATGCCACTTTGGATGCAGGTCAATACCACTTGGCTAGAGGCCCGTGCAAAGTAGTGTGCCCATCGAGTATGATTTGCACATAGTACTTATGGGATGGGTGCGCATTGCATGTGATTGGGAGCGGAGGAAGAGGAGTGTGAAGATAGTGGGAGAGAGGGAAGGAGTCTCACTTGTGGCTTTCTCACATGCACAATGGGGGAATACACACAAAGGTGGAGGCTGAAAACAGTTTTCCTCTTCTTAGTTGTGAAAGCCAAAGAACTCTAGTACAAAGAAAATAGAAAAACCCTATATGTGGGTCTCAAAACAAACTCAACTAACTAAGGTGGCATACTAACTGAGCCACAAACTAGAGTAGATAAGGATAGCTGTCATCCAGCTATTATTCATGGGCAGTGTACCAACCTCATCTCCAGCTAACAAGTCGGTGACATAAATGCACAACGATCACCCTGGCATATTGCGAGTGGAGCTCGATATCTCAACAAGGAGGAGGTGGAGGAGGAGGAGGAGGAGGAGGAGGAGGAGGATGATGATGAGGAGGAGGGAGAAAGGGAGGCAGCAGAGGGGGCGGGGGAGGGGGAGAAAGGAGGAGGTGAAGGCGGAGGGGGCAGGGGAGGGGGAGGAGAAGGGAGAAAGGGAGGAGGCAAAGGAGGGAGAAAGTGAGAAAAAGAGGAGGTGGAGGGGGAGGGAGAAGGCAAAGGGGGCAGGGAGATGTACAAAGTATTATGTGCATCGGATATGATTTGCATGGTTGATCACACATTATGCACTGTTTTCCCCCTAGTGTTATGCACAACCATTTAAAAATGCACTGTTAGATGTGTTATCTAAACAAGTACTTATCGGATGGGTGCGCATTGCATGTGATTGGAGCGGAGGAAGAGGAGGAGGTGGACGAGGAGGAGGAAAAAGAGGAGGAGGAGGACGAGGATGATGAGGAGGAGGGAGAAAGGGAGGCGACGGAGGGGGCAGGGGAGGGGGAGAAAGGAGGAGGTGAAGGCGAAGGGGGTGGGGGAGAGGGAGGAGGAGGGAGAAAGGGAGGAGGCGAAGGAGGGAGAAAGTGAGAAAAAGAGGAGGTGGAGGGGGAGGGAGAAGGTAGAGGGGGCGGGGAGAAAGGGAGGTTGGTATATTCTATTTCTTTTTCCATTGCACGAACAGAGATCGTTTTTGTTGTTGTGCATTGACAAAAGGGCAAAGCGACTGGCAGGGAAAAGTTCAAAGGTGATTATTGGCGATAGTATAAAAGCGATGGGGGAGGGTAATGTATGTTGAAGCAGTGGAGAAAGTTGGGTGTGGTAATGCATTGCATGGACAAAGGTGAACGATGGTGCAATCAGAAAAAATGGCTATAATGGATGACCATCCCCCCACGTTAAGTCAAACACCCAAACACCCAAATCCCTAAATTCCCTCAAATGCCTGTATCCCCTCTCTTTCACTAAACACCCCAGGGCCTAAATCCCCCCTAAATCCCTTCAAATGCCTACTCCCCCCCCAAAATCTCCCTCCACTCCCCAGCCCCCCTAAAAACCCTAAGCCCTAAACCTCAGATATGGGCGTCGTTATATACTGATGACCATACCGACGTCCATACTAATGCTCTGCTTTTATATACCCATAGTAATACCGACTCCCGTACCAATGTTTTTTGAGAACCAAAAACTATGCCCTATTCGTCCCGCAATGCCATTAATTTTTTTGTGCATTCTCCTCCCTCGCTTTTGCTTTCAGCTCGCGATCACTTGCAACCCTTGCCTCCTCACTCGTGCCGCCTCCCTCCCCCTCCCACCTCTCCATCCTCTCATACATTGTCCCTCTGCACCTACAAGAATTGTTACAGCTCCCTCTCCATCTCAAGGTAAGAATTCCTCTCTTCCCCTTCTATTTCAAGTTTGTTTGGTTTCTTGATCTTTCTTTCTACCTCTCCTCTTGTTTCCCTTCCTCTACTTTCACTTTCCCTTTTTTTCTCTAAAGTTTCTCTCCTCCTTTCCTTTCCTTTTCTTTCTTTAAAGGAAGAAACAATACACACAAAAAAATCATGAAAGAGAAGAGTAGGAAAGCTCTACCTATTGTTTTCATTCTTTCTCCTTGTTTGTAGGTGGCATGGACATGCTATGATTTATCTTTAGCTTATGCACCACATCTTCAAGTAGTTCATTTCTAAAAGAGGTTCTCCCATCAGTGAGAATTTCCAAAGGACAACCAAAGCGTTAACAAATTTGATCAAAGAGAAATTTTGCAATTGTGCTTGCCTTGCTATTGACTATGGCCTTGGCCTCTGCCCACCGAGTTGCATAATCTGTGGCCACCAATAAATAATGCTTGCCCTAAGATGAGTGAGGGAGTGGTCCCACAAAGTCCAACCCCCACTTCTCAAATGGTCCATATGCTGGAATAGGCTTCAAGGGCCCAGGAATCAACTCTCGCCTTCCAAACTTTTTGGCATACTTTACAACTTCGACACCATTCATATACATCCTTATGGAGGCGTGGCCAAAAGTAACCTGCATTAAGAATTCTCCTAGCTGTGCTTGCTGAAGCAAAATGACTGGAGCATTCATGACACATTTTTAGGATTCTCCTAGTCTCCATGGGATGGACCACCTGACGGAGCACCTTTTCTTTTCCCAATTTATAAAGAATGTCATCAACAATAGTATAGGGACAAGTCTTTCTTACCAATCTCTACTTCTGTTGTGGAGTTAACCCTTAAGGAAACTACCTTTTTCCACATATTGCTGAACATCTTGTAGTTCTGGCCATCTAGTGTCTACCAAAGAAACCACCCCCCGGTCTTGTACTACAATGGCTTGAGTAGCTAACTCATTTGCCCTTTGATTTTCTTTTCTATTTATATGAACAAACTTGCAAAAATCAAATTGACTACATAGCGCCATAGCCTTTTGATTAAGCTCCTTCAAATGAAGACTTCTTGTCTTGTAATGCCCTTGCATTTGCTTTATAATGAGCTGAGAATCTCCTGTTACTTCCAATTCTTTAACTTGAATTTGAAGACAACCCTCCAAACTAAGAATCAAAGCATTATACTTAGCTGCATTGTTAGTTGTGATACCTAGAAGCTCTTGTCCTCTTGCCCATACTTCTTAACCTTCAGAATTCATCAAGACCACCCCCCCAGCTCCTTGTTGGCATGAAGGACTAAAAGCCCCATCAAAATATAAAACAAAAGCTGTTGGTGGTGTATCCCTTTCATCTTTAATTCTCCTTACATTTCTTTTCTTCTCCCAGATCCTCCCGTCCTGTGAGCAAATCTACCATAATGGACCTAGTGGTATTTTCAGTGACAAAAGAGAAAGAGAACTCTTGAAGCTTTGACAACCATTTTGAAAATCTCCCCCTAGGATTAGGCTTGTGAACTAGATATGCTAATACAGACTGAGAGGTAAGGAAGAAAAATGGCCGAGGTAATAAATAGGAGCGAAAATTTCTAACTGAAAACACCAAAGAGAGGGCTTGCTGCTCCATTTCTTCATACCTTGTTTCCACCTCTGTAAGCTATCGGCTGGCATAATAGATGGGTTGCATTCTACCTGCCTCTTCCTTTTGTAGCAATACAGCACCAACTGAGTGCAAATATACACTTGGATCTACATAAAAGTATTGAGACCAATCATGGGGCTTCAATATTGGGCCCTTACTCATGGCCTCCTTAAGTTGCTAAAAAGACTCTTGTTGCTCCACACCCCATTGGAAAGAAACTCCTTTTCATGTCAACAAGCTCATGGGATGCACTATCTCTATGAAATCATCACAAAAGCATTGATAATACTTGCTCTTTCTTAGAATTTTGTGAACACTAGTGACACTCTCAGGACTTGGTAATGTGATGATTGCTTGATCCTTGTCAGAATCCATTTACAGGCCTTCTTCTCACACAATATGCCCCAACAAGACTACTTTTGTTTGAGCCAAATGACACTTGGTAGGATTTAGACACCCTTTTGCTTCATCAATCCTAGCTAAGGCCATCTTTAGCTTCTCCATGTGATCTATCCACCGAGAATAAACGCAAAAATCATCCAAAAACACCCTTATGAACTTTTCCAAGGCTCGAGCACTTGACTCATGAACCTTTGAAATGTAGCTGATGCATTGGTCAACCCAAAAGGCATCACTCTGTAAGCAAAAACTCCCCAAGGTGTGACAAATGATGTTTTCTTTTGATCTTCCTCCCAAATACAAATTTGAAAGTACCCATAATATCGATCGCATACAGAATACATCTCACGACCTGCTACTTGGTCTAGTATTTTATCTTGGAATGACAAAGGAAAATAATCCCTCTTAGTGCATGCATTTAAAGGATGAAAGTCCACACAAACCTGCCAATTATTTCCTTTCATTGGTGTGACAACTATAGGAGATATCCATTCTCAATCATCAATAGGAAAGATGAATCCCACCTTAAGTAGTTGTGTTACTTCTTTCTTTAGTGCCTCAGCTTGGATCACCCCCAATCACCTTAAGCGTTGCACAACTGGCTTGCTTTATGGCTTCAACTCAATCTTGTGCTCCACAAGAGAGATTGGTCGAACCTGTGAATAGCTTGTTGTTGAAAAGAGACATGGAAAATCATCTAACATATCCAAGTAATGGAGCTTCTCACTACCTGATAGAGAATCACCAAGAAGCTCTTCATTGCGTTGGCATCGTTTAGTGTGCTCCACATCCTGCACATGAAGTGTCTCTATAGGATCTTCTTGCACCACCACCTTGTTCCTTCCTGATTGTCCTGATCAGCACCAAGACAAAGACCAACGGCCACTCCTTCCACCTCACCCTCTAAGCTAGACTCCTCAGAGCTACACCCTGTCTCTTCTTCTTCATCGGTTAAGTTAGAGCTCAAACTCTCTGATGTTGAATGTTCCTCCTTGACAACTTCCTTTTTGTGACTTCTGATGTTGTAGTTCTTATCATTTCCCTCCAAAATCAATTCTCCAGTATCCCACTTTTGAACAGCCTTCACCTTGCATAGCCTCGGCCTTCCCAAAATCAATGGATAGGCATGTGCATCTGGTGTGGTAGGGATCACTTGAAAAGTAGTCGGCACAAAAATTCCACATACATCCACTTCTAGATTCTTCACAACTCCCAAGGTCTTAACCCTAGTGTTGTCAGCCAATTTTATGCGATAAGGAGAGGTAGTACTAGAGTATTTTAAATCAGCATCTATCATGGTCTTCTCACTCATGACATTAATCAATTCACCTCCATAAAAGTACACATTAGAAACCACTTGACCATCAATGATCACATCAACCACAGGTACATCATCACCAACATCTATATCTACCTTTTGAACAACAGGAATGGCACTTTTCTTCTTTTTCTTCTTTGACACTCTTGTGCTTGCTAGCTTTCCCCATTCTTGTTGAGATATCGAGCAACACTCGTGATATGCTTGGGTGACCGTTGTGCAGCTATGTCACCGACTTGTTAGCTGCAGATGCAGTTGGTACACCGTCCATGAATAATAGCTAGATGACAGCTATCTTTATGTACTCTAGTTAGTGGCTCAGTTAGTATGCCACTTAGGTTAGCTAAGTTTGGTTTGAGACCCACATATAGGGTTCATCTATTCCTTTTGTACTTAGAGAGAGAGTTCTTTTGGCTTTCATAACTAAGAAGAGGAAAACTGTTTTCAGCCTCCACCTTTGTGTGTATTTCCCCATTGTGTATGTGAGGAAGCTGCAAGTGAGACTCCTTACTTCTCTCCCACTCTCTTCACATGGTATCAGAGCTTGGTTCGTGGTAAGGAGCTCAAGAAAGCAAACCAAGTTCACGGTGTCTTGGTAAGAGGATCAATGTTGCTTTCTTTTTCGAGTTTGGGAGCAAATCTCTGCAGGTAGCATAGCCGGAAAGTGCAAGAGTGCACTGTCTTAGATTGGGATGCCCTTCGCGGTGTGGCGAGAGGGTAGTATGTGTTGCGGGCATTGATGAACCCTCGGTGATATTATTTTTTTGATTCGAGGCCATTTCGGGGCCCCTTTTGGTGGTGAAAGTTTTCTATAGGCACTTAGAAAAGGCCCTATTTTTGCTGTGTGCCCATTGTTCCGTAGGTTGGTGAAAAGTTGCCGCAAAAATTGCATCATATGCCTGTGCGCAGAGATATTGGGAGTGACAAAATCATTCTTATTGCCTGTTGATGCAAAATTGTCACTAGGAAGTGACTGTGTGGTCAAATGCCACTTTCATCAGTTTTGCAGATTTGCCCTTGTGAGGCAGAAGTTGTGTTTTTTGCAGTGACATAATATTTTTGCAGTGTTCTATAATGGTGTCTAATGCTCTTTCACAGATAGTCACTGAAAAGCTTGACAAGAACAACTTCCCAGCATGGAAGTTTAGAATGACGAATTTCCTTAAGGGAAAAGGCTATTGGGAGTTCATTACTGGAGCTGAACAAGAACCAGTTATTCCTAATGTTCCCAACCAACAAGAGTTGCAGGCATTTAAAGGCTGGCATGAGAGGGCTAGGAAAGTTATGTACTGGCTATCTATGAATATTTTAGATTCTATGATTGTGCATATTTAAGATGCAAGCATGCCGAAGGAGGCATGGGATACTTTGACAAAAATGTATAGCACAAATATGCAAGCCAGGAAAATGTAGCTCAAGCAGGAGTTGCATAATGTGCAGCGAGAAAATATGAGCATCAATGACTACCACATGAAGGTGAAGAAGATTGCAGATGCACTTGCTTCCATTGGGTTGCCAGTGGAAGATGATGATTTAGTTTCTGTGACCTTGAATGGTCTAGGAAAGGATTATGCACAGTTTTGGACATCCATTGCCATCCGTGAGAATTTTCCTAATTTTGGATGGTTGATTGCTCTTCTAATTTTTGAAGAGCAGAGAAATGGTGGTGCATCTTCTTCAGGAGGAACTTCAAAAGAAGCTATCTTCTACTCAAATGCTAGAAGAGGTAGAGGCAGAGGTAGAGCAGGCCGATCTGAAGGCCATGGCAAAAATCAGAATGTGCAACAAATTCAAGAAAACCAATCGTATGGAGGAGGAGATGGTAACCTTAGAGGCAAGGGGAGCCAAAGAGGTCATGGTGGATGGCAGAGAGGCCAAAATGGAAACAGCAATGTTGAATGCTACTAATATGGTAAAATGGGTCATATGGCTAAAGATTACTACAAAAAGCAGAATGACAGCATGAATGGAAAATTGAAGCAAGGCAATTATGCATCCTCTAGTAGACAGGGTGATGACAGAAATGAGCATTTTTTTATGGTGCAGCACATGACCAATTCTGTGACAAGTGCAAAAGAAAGCACTGGTGTGGTATGTTGACTTAGGTGCATCAAACCACACGACCGATCATGCAGAGTAGATGCAGGATGAAAGGAAAATGGAAAGACCAGGATTTGTGGACTGGTGATGATACTGCACATCCTAATGTGCAGATTGGTAAAATTCCTTTGTCTATGCAGGATGGGAAAAAGAAATACCTGTATGATGTATTTCATGTTCCGAATATCACCAAGAACCTGGTTTCTGCTCGGTTTCTGTTGGTCAAATGGTTGAGAAGGACTTGCAGGTCAGATTTAATCCTCATGGATGCTTTGTTGAGGATATGAAAAATAAAGGTCACTTGATAGCAAAAGGGAAGAAGAAGGGCAGGATGTTTATGTTGGATGCGGACATGCCCTAATTGAGTGTAGCATTGTTTGCACATGGGGCCGATGTAGTTACAAATATTGATATCTGGCATAAACGCATTGGTCATGTTAATGTACAATGACTTAAATTAATGCAGGCCCAAAATATTGTTGTAGGATTTCCTAAATTCAACGTTGCAGAAATGCATAAGGTATGTGAAGCCTGTCAATTTGGAAAACAGGCAAGGAAACCCTTTCCTAGACATGTTCAAGAGAGTAAGAGGCCATTGGAATTAATCCACTGTGATGTGTGGACTACTAAAGCTGCATCTATTGGGAGGCTGCCATTATTTTGTCACTTTTATTGATGACTACAGCAAAAAAATCTTGGTTGCATAAGCTACTTTATGATATGCATTAGTCTACAGATGGGCCAATTGTCATTTATTGTGACAACATGAGCAGTATACAATTGGCAATACACTTGGCAAATAACCCAGTCAATCATGCTAGAACAAAGCACATTGAGGTGCTTTATCACTATGTGCGAGAGAAGGTTCTAGTAGGTCTTATTGATCTAGTTTATGTCAGCACAGAGGATTAGGTAGTTGACATATTCATGAAGGCATTGGGTGCAGAGAAGCTACACAAGTTCAGAGACCTGCTTGGTGTGCAAGAATGGGGATTGAGCTCGAGGGGGAGTGTTGAGATATCGAGCTCCACTCGTGATATGCCAGGGTGACTGTTGTGCAGTTATGTCACTGACTTGTTAGCTGTAGACGCGGTTGGTACACCGTCCATGAATAATAGCTGGATGACAACTATCTTTATGTACTCTAGTTAGTGGCTCGGTTAGTATGCCACCTTGGTTAGCTGAGTTTGGTTTGAGACCCACATATAGGGTTCATCTATTCCTTTTGTACTTAGAGAGAGAGTTCTTTTGGCTTTCATAACTAAGAAGAGGAAAACTATTTTCAGCCTCCACCTTTGTGTGTATTCCCCCATTGTGTATGTGAGGAAGCTGCAAGTGAGACTCCTTACTTCTCTCCCACTCTCTTCACAATTCTTTCCGTAGTTTTGGAGATAAAAGAAGTAATTGACCAAAGGTGATATGAGCTTCCTTTTCCTTAAGGTCAGACAACAAGTCATAGCTTCCAATGCCTTGTCCTAAAGGAAAGTCTGACTGGCTAATTCTCCTTCTAGATGCCTTCTTTTTCTTATCACAGTGTTCCTCTTCTTGATGTTCCTCATCTACTTCTTCCTTGCTTTCTTCTTCTTCTTTTGCTTTACCACGCCCCTATTTAGCCATCATTACCTCTCTTTCCTCATTCCCTGAAGAAGCTTCTAACAAGGATACTCGTTTTTCTTCTTTCTTTCTCAATCTAGGACACTTAGGGCGATAGTGACCTCCCCACTCTTATCTCGAGGTGTATCTTCACTCTTTGGTGCTCTAGGTTGTCGTGCATTAACCAAATGCAATTTCAAATGAGCAAACTCTGCCATCGATTGGGAGATATTATGATCTAATTCAGAGGACTTTGGTACATGAGGAGTGCCCGTTACGTCCATCTTAGAAGTTGAAGCTGTTGAAGACACAAAAGAGGATTCGATCTTTAGAGAAGCTTCTTCCTTGGTCGCAATGTGAAGTGCCTCCATGTATGTTGTTGGATCTTTACTCATTACTTTTGAGTGAAGACGAGGCTTTAAAGCCATAACAAATTTGCTCATCTTTAAGTGCTCCATCCCTGAGAGACTTTGAGGGGCCGATGATGTAGATGCCATAGCTCACAAAGCTGCCCTTTCATACTTTGTCCATAAAGTTTCATATTGGATTGCCAACGCAGAGACCATCTCACCCTCTCCTTGATAGAACCGGTCCAATTGCAACATCAAATCATTTGGCAACTCCACTGCCCCAAATATCTACTTCATTGCTGCCATCACTTGGTCCCAGTCCTCCTTGGTAGAGTTCGGCAAGGCGTCATGCCCACTCAAGACTACACCTTCAAGAAAATCAGGCAAAATCTTCGCTCGATTTTTCATGGACCATCCAGAAAGCCGACATCCTTGAACAAAATCCTGAAGATAAGACTGCGGATCTTCCCCTTGGGTCCCTTGAAACACTAGAATCTTCGCCATGATGAAACACAAAAAGGAAACACCAAGATCCAAATAATATCCCAAACAAGATCTAAACAAGATCCCACAGAGCCTTAGTATACCAAGACCAACTTATTATGCATAACCACTTGTTGAAAACCCTTCACAATGTGATCCTCAACAAAATCTTTTAAAATAAGTGACCAATCAGCACCATGAAAACATTGTGTATACATGCATTCAAGAATCACCCTTCTCACAATTGGAAGTGCACATGACAGCTTCAAGATATTGTACTCTTCATCATTTGCATAGCAAAAGAAGTTGAAAGCATTGAGAATCACCACTCCACTGTTATAGTCAAAAACTACCCAAAGACTCAACTCTTCTTCACACCAAGGTGCTAGTGCATGAAACAATCCCCAATCCATCATTGTGCCTGCTACTGGCATTGTCGATTCACCAACATATTCAATAGTGCAAACATAAATAATATGATCATGATGACTGTGCGAATAGCTTGCATCCATTATAATAGTTAAATTAGAGCATCCACCAAAGGTCTCCCCTTATGTACACTACATACCAATTTACATTAGTAATTCATGAAAACAGACTATCTGACACAGAGACTCATAACTTTTTTATAGTAGTATCTAATTCAAGGTTTAAGCACATAAAAACATGCATCTTGAAGAGAGCCTCGTGTTGATATAAGTTTCATCAAAATCGGACTAACGAGTGGAAAGTTATGAGTAAAACACTAACAAGGGGGCAAACTATCATGAAAACAGACTGTCAAACATAGAGACTCATAACTTTTTGATGTAGTATCTGATTTAAGGTTTGATAACACAAAGACATGTGCCTTGAAGAGAGCTTCGCGTTGATATAATTTCATCAAAATCGGACTAAGGAGCAGAAAGTTATGAGCAAAACACTAACAGGGGTCAAACTGTCATGAAAACTGCCCTCCACCCATGCTAATTTTGCCTGAGCAGGATGCTCCCTCAAGATTCCACCTTTATCAATGATCCACCAGTCATAGATTTTTCCTAGAATAGGGTAAGTAACTTCTTTGGTGACTCGAGAAATGGATGGATCATGTGTGTGCAATGAGCGACCGAATAGAAAGAACTTTTAAGGCTTTGAAAGAAAGAAAATGGAAGAGAGACTCAAGAGAGGGAATACGAAGTGATATTCATTGTTAATAGAGTGAGAGTCCACTCCAATGCAACTCAAAATACTACAAACACAAGGGAGAAGAAGAGGTTTCATACATACAAGAGGGAGCGGAAGCTCGAAGACTACTCATAGAGAGAGATGGACTCAAGAGTCTACATAAGAGAATATCTACAAGAGGGAGAGAAGGCTCATGGAAGAGGCTTGAGGAGACTAGAGCTACAACAACATGAGGCCTAATGATGGAAGATATGATGAACAAGGGAGAGGAGGGCTCCTTTTATAGAGATTTTATCACCCTCCTTCACCCCTTTACAATTGCTGCCTGTAGATTCCTTTCCCCATCAATCACATAAGCCCAAATGTCACCATCCATGTCCTTTTTGGCTACTCTTGCCATGTGTCCCATCAAAAGATGCTCAAGACTCTTAAAATATTGAGAAAGTCAAGAGTCTCCCCACATGGAGCCCATAGGGACCCTCTCTTTTCCATATGTCCACATCCTCCTTATTCCACATGGGAATTCTAGAAGGATTCCTCTTGACTCCATACTCCTCCACATGCCTTCCACATGCTTGGCATGTGGCCTCTCTTATATTATTGGAACACATGGACATGAGCCCACCTCTTTATATGACTCACTCTTCCTATTTTCTAAAAACCCCATAATACCCTATACACAAATAACTCTCACCCCATACCAAGGTATTTATAATTCATACCTATGGTATTTACAATGATCCATTCCACTCATCCTCTCAATCCCATACAATATCTTAGAAAATAGAAATAAGTGAGAGCCACTAGGCTATCACTTGATACTCAAACTCTTTTCAAACATAGAAGAAAACAATACCAATGCTAAATAAAAAATATCAATTTTTGGTATCACAATACCATCCCTCTAATATCCATACATCAAGTGTACAACAATCGCCCACAGAAACAAACAAACTTGTGAGGAGAAACCCAACATTGTGTGCAAGATATTATGTTCACAAGTTGCAACTCATGTTGTCTTTACTACAAAAAGATTCAAGCTTACTAGGTAATGTCCAAGACTATTTCTTTGTGACCGAATTTTAGAATAGAGGAAGCTAGCATGAACATGGAATCATATGGGTCAAAGATGCCCCAAAAAAAACTAGTGAAAATATAGAGCAAGTGATATCCTTCATAGACAAGCACATTACATGTGATAAAAGCTTCTTGAATAACAATATGAAAGAAATACAAACACATAAGCATACATCAACATGCACAAAGAACAAGAAGAGAGTTTATAGGTTCCACTACCCAAAACCACCTCTGCCTAAAACAATGATTCTAACACCTACTAAAGGAGAAGAGAGAAGGAGGTACCAACCAATCCAATAGAGGGTTGATGAGGGGCTCACTAGCTTGCAAACACAAATAGAAATGTCATTCAACGAATGGCTCGAACACTTGCAACTTGACATGGAATCATACTTGCTAGCTCTAAAATCTAGCATCACAAAACCAACCTTGTTTCTAAAAAGAGAGCCGAAAGACATATTCACAAACGCTTTCAATAGAAAAATCATTTACCTATGGCAATCAAACATGGACATATAGTACATAATGGATCCATATGCAGCCACTTCTTATTGCACATCGTATATTACAAAAATGGCTCGGGGGGGGTCACTCATCATATGTAACCCTATCACGTGAGTTCAACAGAAGGATTTTTTTTATTTCTAAAATTTACATAAATAAATATACATAAGGGACTATTTAAAATAGTTTTGGAAAAAATTTACAGATTTGTATAGAAAAGGGGTACATTTTATTAATGAAATTTTTTACAGATAAGGGACTTTAAATATAGGCCTTGAATGCACGTGATATAGAGGGTTTATACATAGTGACCCCCCCGAGAAAAATGGACAACAACATAATGCAAACACTAAAACAAACAATGAAGGTTTGCATGCAAGAAAGCTCAACCTCTCAAGAACAAATGCGCAAAATGGGAAATGCTTTCCTTCACTCCCAACAAATGAGCACACAACTTGCCTCCTTCATTGCATTTTCCTTGCCACTACACAGGTCTACTAGAGAGTTCCAATTCATAAACACAAATGAAAAAGACAAAAGAGCATTTTTACTTAAACGTAAGGATACACTCCAACGACTCGCAAATGACTTGACAGAAATATCGTACAACTCAATAATCAACAAATACTTGAAAAGAAGAGGGATGGATGACATTTGCCTGGCCACATTTACTGCGTAGTACAACTACACCAACTCCAATAGCAAAAAGAGAAAGAAAGACAAAATAATAAGATTTGTAAAGTCCAATAAATTCAAGGATCCACAAAATTTTTATCGTGAACAGCTCGTACTATACTATCCATTCAAGGATGAAGAGAACCAAGAATTTATACTACATGGAAGTTGGGAAAAAGCATACAACGAAAGATTATCTACCATAGAAGAAAACAAAGAAAAATACGATTATAAAAATGATGAGGATGCAAAAAATGAGGACATGTTAAACAAAGAAGCCCAAAATGAAGACAATGAAATAACAATGCAAGAAGGTAGTAAAATGAATGCAGAAGTCCAATATGACATAGGGCTTGACATGCCACAATTGCAAAAGCAAAAAATAAATGATCAATTTGTCATTAGCGTGAAGAAACAAATATTATGAAACAATGAAGAATACTTTCACAAATTGCGTTCATTGACTAAAGAGCAAAGAGAGTTGTTTGACAATATGATGATACGTAAAATAAAATTTCCAAATGAGAAAATACACTTGTTTTAACTAGAGGGGCAGGAATAGGGAAGACATACTTGCTCCTTCTATTGGTGCAAGGGTTGATACGCCATTACAACCAAATTACACCAAACATTAATCCTGATTTGCCAAGCGTCTTGATGCTTGGATGTACAGGAAAGGCGGCACACAACATAAATGGGAACACTATCTACTCTGCCCTTCATTTGCCAACACATACAAACAACCTCAGCTCCTTGTCTAAAGACAAGTTAGACACCCTTTCATCCCTATATGAACAATTACAACTAATAGTGTTTGATGAGATCTCCCTAGTGGGAAAAAGAACTCTCGATTTCACATATCTATGTATGCGCAGTCTTAAAAAAGACCACTCAAACTACTTTGGAGATGTGGATGTCATAACTTGTGGTGACTTCTAAAAGAGATGATGAACTTGAAACAATGGCAAACACTTACTGGCATACAAAACCAAAATGCTATGAACAAAAAACAACCATGAGACAAAGCAACAACAAATTCATTCATGCATTACACTCGTTCAGAGATTGTACACACACACAAATGAACAAATACAATACATTAACATGATGTGTCACTGTCCTCCACCCAAAGATCATGCATTCCCACACCTTTATTACACAAACGCACAAACAAACAAGCATAATAAAGAAGTTCTAGATATATCTATGGGAGCAAAACATGTATTTAAAGCAATAGATCTCTTCTCCGAGACAATACCAACAAAAGGTAGATTTTTAAAAGATCCTAAGGTTACAAATGGACTCCATATAATTATAGAAATAAAAGAGGGCATGTTGGTAGAGCTTTGCTCAAGAAACATAAACTAGCAAGATGGATTAGTAAATGGTGCAGACGGAATATTCATGACATCATCATCATATATGGCCAAACAAATTGTTTGGATACTCTTCCCCAACAAGAAATCCGAATGCTAACAAGAGATAGCAACAAACAAGCATATACTACAACCATACAAAAAGAATGGACACCAATCTATAGAGTCACAAAAGAGGTACAAATAGGGCCATCAAAAACAAGCATCCTCACACGAGAGCAATTTTTAATTCAACTTGCAGCAGCAAGAACAATCCATAGAGTTCAAGGATTAACATTAGAAAAGCTAGCATTCTCCCCAAAAGGGGTGCGTGCACATGGACTCACATATACAGCACTATTTAGAGTTAAGGAAATAGAGAACCTATACTTACTAGAACCATTGCAAGCTCAAAACTTTATCGTTGACCACGATGTAAAGTTAGAAATGGACCGGTTCAAACAAGAAGCAAAATGGAATATAATTACAAATATAGAAACAAAAAAGAGAGGGTCACACAAAATTCTACTACAATCTTTGAACACAAGATCATTGACAAAATACGAAGAGGACGTCAGGGGAACAAAACACTTAATGAACTCAGACGTCATTTGCCTCCAAGAGACAAGAACCATAAAATCGGGTGCATCATTCTACACACACTTCCATCCAATAACAAATTACTCACACTCAGGATCTTGCACCTTAGTCAGGAAAGACATAAAAATTGTAGATGCAAAAACACACGTGCATCAAGGAATAGAAATAACAATAATAGTTATACAAAAAAATGATGTAAATTACAACGTTCTCAATGTATACAAACCACCATCTACTAATTACCACATTTTCATAACATACCTTCAAAGAATCCTAGCACAAGAACATAAAATTAACTCACCAACTATCTTACTTAGGGATTTCAACATTGACATGATGAAAAAAACAAAACAAACAATGGAACTAGAAACTATGATGACCAAAATAAACTTCAAATTGAAATTAAATGAACCAACAACTGTTTACGGATCCCAATTGGACCACATATGGAGCAACATTGATAACCCTAATAGATAGACAGGCACATCTTTCGCATATTGGAGTGACCATTCTATCACATACATTTACGCATAGGGAACATAAGCATACAACTATACATACCATGTGCATTCAAGTGCCCAATATAACTACACTTGTGTGTCCTAAATGACATGTAAAATTAAAATTTGTAAGTATATTTGTATAAAAACAATTTGCAAAAGGAGGGCCTTAGTGGATTGTCCACCTTGCTTGGTTGTACATGAGTAAGGGGTGGAGGTGTTGGAAGGCATAGATGAACCCCGTCAGCCTAACCAAGCATTCTTACGAGAGCCTAGACCCGATATAATGCCATAGAACAAGATAAGGTTCCCGACCTAGGTTGACGCAGCGTATGCCCCGAGTTCAATAGATGTATTCAATGATAGCCGTCCCGGTATCCGCTTCGATCGTATGTATAGAAAGAGCTTAGTAACGAGCGGCGCACGGAGTCCCCTGTGTATCTCTCAGCTGGATTGCCGCCAATGCTACAAGCGTGTAAGTTGAACATATGGAGCGCATAGATAACGGTCCTTCCATCAGCCAGCGCCATCGTAGACCAGGCTAAGAGTCCAGGAGAATAGGTTGGGAGTTGAAGTGTTTCTATGAGCCGCATGAATGCTTGTGGTAGACCAACCAATGCTGCATCAGCGGCCGTATTTCTGAAAGACATACTCACATAAGCCGAGGCGTTGACCTGACCGCCAACCTATTGTCAGATAGCCAATTTTGCAAGTTAGATCACCAGACTTCAATTTAGAGTTCCAATGTACAACATATGAGAACTTTTGAATCCGACAATGCACAGGACGATGATAATGCGACTCTCCATTCGAAAATATTTTAAGTCAGCCCTAAGAAAGAGAAATGCGTATCTGCTCTATTTTAAAGCACTTAGTGCCAGGAAACACCGAATCCCAAAGGCAGCTAGCTGTAAGCACCTGATCAGATACTAACGCAAGGGATATCACAATTAGCCACAATGCCTTAGCCATACTAATGCGCGCACGAGCAGAGAGGGTAAGAGAAATAAAACGAGAAGATCAAACAATCTGCAATTGACGACATGCTACACTCAGATGGCTTTTTGTACTCTAATTCGCCCTAGATTTCATCGCTTTGGGTTTGGACATGGGTAAAGCGGCTCCTATGGAAAGCTAGTTGAAAATGCAGAATGAAACCCCACACAATATAAAAATATCCACCGTTGAATTTGGACGATTTGTCTTGTGGATAGAGGCCGTGAGCCTGCGCATGGAGGTCAACTGTTGACTCGTACCATCTGAGCCGACCGATCGATCGAGCACCTTGTAAGGACATTCATATTTCGTCCGAGTCGAAACGTGCTGATAGCTATTGAAACCTTCTATTGACAGAGCCGAAGGCTAATTTCTAAATTTTGCCATTCAACTCACATAAGACCTGAAATTTCCCATGCCCTCCGAGTGGAGAGTCAATACCATGCAGGAGAGCAAGAGACTCATCAGACGACCTACAAAGGCTACATTCTAGATCATGGGGCGTGGGCCGCAATAAGCATAATGTCATAAAGTAGGCAGATGGTGGGGGGTGGGGCTGTCAAAGACAGCAGGAGCAGACAAGGAGATAAACTATTATGGTGTCTCTCTCTCTCTCAGACTCTCTTTCTCTTGGAGTCTTGGTGATGCCCAAAAGGTTCTGGACTTTTGAGGCTGGCACTTCACTTTGCAAGCGTGTCATCCTCAAACAGTTGCCATGCTCTCATGATTGGTTGTCTTCTCTTTTTTTTTTCCCAACCCTTGTCAACCATCTGTCCATCAAACACTCACCTTCTTGGACTCTGGCCTTGCCCGGGGGTCGGGTCCATTCTTTTTTATCTTTTTAACATGAAAAAATCGAGCCCATAATAGCATTCAGCAAGTCTTCCCAGAAAAAAACTTTCCATCAACTTTGATAAATGAATCATCCTTCATTATTTGCTTATGAAAAGACCATGCTGCCGCCCACAATATTGTTATGCCATTGCTACAGTTGCATGACTTGCATCCCTCCCAAGTTCATGAGATGTTATATGTGATACCAGGTAGTGTAATCAGGATTTGGAAGTTGGCAACCCCTCTTTATGCAAAGCTGCTTTCTGTTTAAATGTTGTTTAAATGTATAAATATTCCACCACTGAGCTCCAACAACAAAACAACAGCACGTATTAACTCTTGGACCCTGGGAAGTTTTATGTGAGCACTTCTCAACTTTGCACGTATCCCATAGTTATATCCCAATGCTTTACACATATTCAGTAACTAATCGCTCTACTACTCACGCTCTTATAAATTCTATCCTATTAATTTCTCTTGCACTCCACCACGCCAGCTCGCATTAACCTATGCCTTGAAAAAATTAATCCTTCTTCTTCTTCTGCCTTGCTTTCTCATCCCGCTGCCTGCTTCTGCTCCCTCCTTCCTGCTCGAGCTTGCTCCTTCCTCCTCCTTCTTTCCCTCTTCCTCTGCTCCCTCCTTACTCCTACCCACTCCTCCGTGTCTGAACTCTTACCCCCCCCCCTCCTCCTCTAATAGGGGCGATCCGGTGGCTTCCTAAAGAAGCCACCGCCACCTAAAATAATCCAGAACATTCTCGAGCCTCTAGAACCTTCACGATTCACCAAAAATCAATCGAAAGCTTAGGTGAATTCTCTGCCTAGCATCCCTCCACTTATACAAATTGAGGAATAAGCCTCATCGCGGGGGCCTACTAATCTCGAGCACCACAGGTTCGAAGGTACTCTTTCCTCGCACCACTCACAACTCAAATGGAATTGAGATTCTTGGTTGGCATTTGAGTATGCCAAATCAATGAAAATCACCCACCACTCGAGAGAGGTTAAGATAGCACCAAGAACTATTCATTGGCCATTTAGCCATCATGGACACAAAGGGGCAACTACTCACCATGATACAATCACAAAATTGGATTCAGTAGTCAAAATTTAGATGCCGAAGTTTGAATTTAGCATATCCATCTTTATGCACCTATGCCTTCACTATTAACACTCTCTCTTCCACTATTAACACTCTTTCATCATCTCCCCTCATCATCTCACCCTTGTTATCTCCCCTCATTATCTCTATATCCTCTTTTCACCTTCACCCTCACAAATTTTCTCCCAGTAGGGGTCCTAGAGGTTATTCCCTCTCATCATCTCCCTCACATCAACTACTCAGTTTCTTTCCTATCATCTCACGTGCTATTTTAAGTAAATGCAGTCCTCGTATCACCTCACCCCTAGCTCTATCTTCTTTTCACATTTGGGCTTGTAGTTTATGCCCAAGTATGGATACTACTAGTACAAAGAGAAAAAGAAAGAGAAACCAGAAAAGATGGAGCAAAAGAAAAATAGACATGACTTGAGAGAAGGAGAAAAGAAGGAGAAGAAAGACAGAAGGAAAGACAAACAGGAAAAGATGGAGAAAAAGAAAACAACATGAATTGCATTCAAAGGGCCTGCACATATTTGAAGATTGACCAAATACAGGGTAACATCGTTGTGCTTGTATGCCTGTATGAGAAAATCCGTGCATCCTTTGTTGGGCTTGCTTGGCATAAGTCTGCACATACCAACACATCAACTCCTCTGAAGGGCTCCTCGTGATTGTGCTTTCTTATCACACATGCATGTCTACCGGAATGAATGTGTTTCGCCCTACTAGAGCAATCTCATTAGACACTATAAGTTCCAAGTTCATGTATAGTGCTGATAGTTGTTGAAGCTTGTCAGAGGATAAGCTTGTGTAGTTGGAGGTTAGTAGAGGCAATTGTAGTGTAGAATGTATGGTTGCACCTCCTGTGTTAAAGGATGCTCTACCTATGTACGCTAAGAGTAGCACCCTTGGAATGTCAAAGTCAGATATTGTTTTTGTGATTGTAATGTCAAAGAAGTGCTTGGACAAGAAGAAGCAGTCTAAATTTCTTTCATGTGCCTACATTTCCTATGAGGAATAAGTTTACCCGCAAATCATTCTTGGTACAATTTTACAACATAAATATTCTAGGAGGGGTCATTGCTCTTGTGTAAGTTGTCTGACTTTGTAGTAAAATTCTACGTTTGACATTGTTTTGTATGTAAATTTCTTGAACACATTGTTTTGGTAGGTTGAATGCATGGGTGCCAACTCCCTTTAGTAAGGAGACCTATCAAAATCTTGAGTATGAGATGAATTTAACAATATGCCATGCGTAGAAATTATTCAAATTAACATAGTTGTGTTCTACACTAAAAGAGCTTCAAATATGTCTTTACACCTTGAAATTTAGGTAACACATGAGAAAGGGGGAGAGAAATGGGGGCAAAAATAGCAAGAACAAAGGACAAAAATAGCAGCAGTGGATAGCCAATCACCCATTTGCATGCGTCAAAAAATTCACCAAACTACCACTCTGACGTGGCCACTTGGAAAACCACAATTAGAAGCTTTATCATCTCCAAACAAAGAACCATTTTTTAGTACTACATTGTGATCTGACAGAGTCCTTCATCTATGCAAAGACCCGATTAAACAATGTACCTCTTGATCGTTCTTCTTCTACAAAAAATTTGAAGCTGCTTTTTGAATTTAAATCTACGGCCCAAGTTGTTAATTGCTACTCACTCCTCTTGACTTCTGACAAGAATTGCTCACATGATATTTTCATTGTGTTTCTATGAAGGAGGATACAATGGAGAGGCCGAATACCATGCACATTGCCAGGACTCAGTTAATCGCCCCCCAAGCAAGTCGAGAGTACTCTGCTCTAAAATTATTGAGGGCTTCGTCGACATCTAGGGAGAACCCATACAGCATAGCCACAAAGACGCCCTCTGTGAGCATGTTATCCAAGGTGATGACATTCAAATGTGTGGGGAGTCGCCTGTGGGAACAAAGAGTCTCCACTAGTGCAAGCATTTCTATTGCACACAAGTGCAATGCAATGACCTTATATGTGAAGCCCATGTGAAGGCATATATTATTGGAATCACAGAGCATCGAGGGGGGGCAGTAGATGCAGTGACGAGAGTTGGAGGAGGGAGCGTGGAGCAAAGTAGAGCAGAGGCAAAAAGAGATAGAGGATAGAGGAGGGGTGTGGAGCAAAGTAGCAGAGCATGGGTGGATTAGAGCAACATAGTAAAATGCCAAATGCCACGGATCTTATATATATATAAAGTTTGAGCCACCATGGTGGCTAGAGCCCGGGGTTCCATCCATATTAATTGCATGCCACCATGGTGGAATCCCCTAGACGGGTTGGTAATCATGAAGAAGACGCCATGTGGTGCCACTCTGGTGGTTGGTAATTAACTTAGCCACAAAAGACGTGGCTGATGAGAGCCACCATCACCGGGTAGTAATTGTCATTACCATCTCTAATCACTCATTATTGGTGACTGGTAATTTTTTATGCACTCGTAGTGATCATACATGCTAAAGCATGGTGGTGGGATGATTGGTAATTTTTACTGCACTCGTAGTGATCATGCATGCTAAAGTGCGGTGGTGGGTGAGCGATGGCATGGTGGAATTGTAGCCATGGTTGATGACCGCCACCACCATCAGGTAGTAATTCCCACAAATGTAAATCATGAATCATAATCACCTCTAATCCCTCATTACTATAATTTACTACACTCGTAGTAATCATGCATGCTAAAGCGCGGTGGTGGGTGAGAAGTGGCATGACTGGTAAGTTTTACTACACTCATAGTGATCATGCATGCTAAAGTGCGGTCTTGGGGGGTGCACTGCTTAGAAACCCTATGTATCATGTGCATTCAAGGGGTATTTAAAGAACCCCTCAACTAAAATTTTTCCCTCAATAAAAATGCCCCTCTTTATTTTATGAACTAAGTGAATTTTTTCTAAAGTTGAATTTAAAAACTCCTCCTGTTATTGTTAACTTGTTAAAATTTTCCAAAAAGTTAAATTAAAATACCCCTGCTTTTGAATGCATGTGGTACACTAAAATTTTATGAGGTGAACCCCCTGAGAGCGCAGTGGTGGGTGAGCTGTGGCACGGTGGAATCGTAGCCATGGTTGATGATAGCCACCACCATTGGGCAGTAATTCCCACAAAAGTAAATCATGAAGCCTAATCACCTCTAATCCCTCATTACCATAATTTACTGCACTCGTAGTAATCATGTATGCAAGCTCGATGGTGGTAACTGGAAGCTGAGTAATTGCGGGCCACTGCGGTGGCTAGTAATTAACTGACAGACGTGGCTGGGAATCTTAGATGCCACCACCTGAGCTAATCATTCATTACCATTAAAGTCAGTACTGTCGCCTTGAATTATTGAAAATTCGGGCCAACCATTGTAGTGTTATCATTGTCTATGCAACACCTAGCATATAATCATCAGAATTTTTTTGTAATCGCACTTTTCTTGTTAACAACATGTGAATCACTAGAGTCATAAATGGATATTGTTATTGGTTCATGCTTCCTCTAACGAGCTTTGTTACAATTTTGATTCAGAATCAGTACCATACAACTGTATGAAAACCATCCCTTGAAGCTCCATGAAATTTAGCACATGTATAATCTATCAAATGGCATTCCAATTTATTAAAGGCAATTTCTTTTTGCAAGCCACACAACTATTGGAAGTCCAAAGAGAAACCTACGATACCCTGCAAGAAGATCACGATAGATGTATGCACATGCTTGCCGTGGCTTTTGACAGTTATGAAAAGCAGTCCCTCGCCCTGCGAGATGTCCAAACTAAAGTGGAAGTCTTGGAAATTGCCCATGAAGAAGTTTTTCAAGAATTTACAAAAGTTCAATAGATGCTGAGGGATTCTGATGCAATTGTTGCATAGAGTGAGCAAAAAGAGTGAGCAAAAAGTAGAGGAGATGAAGGAGAATATCCACAACCTTAGGATGGGTGAGGAAGGAATCAAGACGCAACTTCGTCATGTACAGAGCAAGACTATGGTATTGATGGCTACAATAGTTAAATCAGATGCCTATCTTGCTATGCAGCACGGTCCGAAATGCATGGTCTGCCATACCCCCATCATAGATGACTACTGTATCTGATGGCCTGCATGCTACCACCCTGTGCACATTTTTTGCTTTGGAGTATGGGTGCATACAAAATCGCTATGTAGAGAATGCCATTTTCCATTGCCCAGGTCATGGACAGATCAAATGTGCCTACCTGCTACAGCTATCTACGACGAGAAAGTAGATGATGCAGCTCAATTTGCCATTTGGGCAAAAGATCTTAAAGACAAGGAGCTCAAATTAAAGAAGGCCAAGACCGAACCTGACTGCAAGCAAAAGGAGCTTGAAGGGAGGAATCAGCCCCCTTCCAAAAAGGAGAAAAAAGGGCCGAGCCTGCAACCAAGAAGCTCAGATCAAGGAAAGAGGAAGCGGAATGAAGGGAAGCAGTCTTTGAGATTGTAATCTATGTAATTTGTGTGTAATCTATTGAATGGTTAATCTTCTCCGAAGTTTACTTGGGCAATGTTTTCTCAGCTAAGTGACTAGATAGTGTCCTTTGATCAACGCCAGCGTGGTGATAATAATGAGATGAAAGATTTTGATTTGACACGTAATGTGCGACAAAAGATTTTGATTAGATCACCAATGTGAGACTGAAAGATTTTGATTAGTGAACTATTGTACCATGAAAGATTTCAATTAGACAACTAATGTGAGACAAAAGATTTAGATTAGACAACTACCATGAGACTGAAGAGTGAGAAGGTCAGGCTCAGTGAACTCTCTCCCTATTTAAGTGCAGTGTAGATACAACTAAGAGCCCATTATGAAATCTAGCCCCAAAACTCTGTACACCGATCCACCTACTTCAAATCTATTGCATACCCAAAAGACTTTGGAATGCTTTTGTTTTATCTAGAAATGATGTTGCATGGCATCCTCATAGAAACAGACCCAGAGAAGGAGGAGGAAGATAGCTGTAAGGAGGACATGCTTCGATGGTGGGTGTATTACTTGGAGTCGGCACATATGGTGATTATTAATTCCTTGGCTATTGTTTTTTCTGTTCCTTTGAGGTACTTGTCAAGCTCATGATGTAGGTTTCTTTTGGCAGGACATGAAAGAGGCTCAAAGATGTATAGAGTGCAAAGAGCAAGATGAAGAGGACCCCAGTGAAAGGAGGAGTTACTATGGGCATATAAGTTGGCATAGTCAAGCAAGCAGTCTGTGATCCGAGTGAGTGTGTGAAGAGGTCTGCCATAGTGCAGTAGAGTGACCTTCAGATCTGGGAGATTCTTGCTATAGGGAGGTTGATAAGATAGTTGGGAGTCTATAAATTCCTTGAAATAATAAAAATCTTGCAGATGTTTCTTGAACTTGTAGATATTCTCATGGTGCTCGTAATACCTGATTTCGTATCGACCTACTGCCATGTAAGGAACCTTTGCAGGGCCCAAAAAGGTAAGGTCACCTCAACGAGTTTCAATTTCAAGAATTTTATGGCTTTTGTTGTGTGGGTGTGGAATTGAGGGTCTATCTATATTTATGTGTGTTGTGTCTGTGTGTGAGTGAGAGAGAGAGAGAGAGAGAGAGAGAGAGAAAGAGTAGCATTCTATGGGAAAATACACCACGACTCTAAGTGGTTTCAAAATTGTTCCCTAACACACTCACTCTATCTACAGGCTTTGGGCTAAGTCATCATGCAAGCATCAAAGATGCAATGCCGTACTGCGCATCCAACTCTGATTCATTGCTAGTGGCTGATCCCAGTGGAACCTTCGACAAGCTTTTCTCTGGAAGACAAAATTCACTGACCTCTGCAAATGGCTGGTATAAAGTCACTATTGAAGATTGTAAGCTTTATGTAAGAGACACAACTAATGGTGCTACCTTATTTGCATCGCCAAATAATGCTATTCCCGACAGTATTTGCTACTTCATAGTGCAAGCAAATGGCAAAGGGGTGATATACCAATTAACTAATGAAAACTATCCGCAATATGTGCAATCGGTACGAATGAAAAAGTGTCAAACCACTTGCAAGGCTACCACTTTACCATGCAAATCGATGGCAATGGGGTGTTCTATTACACGCCAGGAAATGATGAGCCTGACATACCACTTTGGTCTACCAACTTTAATAACTTGGTTTGCAACTAGCCTAGATAGAAAGCTAATGTGTTAAGACATGCATAGTTGTGAATGATGGCTCATATTGGAATGATGTTGTACCCATGTTCTTCTCTAAGGTGTTAGTGTACCAAGATCCAACATGTGTGTATTTTCTAGTAAAATGAAATTCTTAATTCTCTTTTCCTATTTCGTGATATGTGATGCATGGTGCCCATTACAAATGTCTCTCTCATTTAGGCTGGATGTAAACTCTATACTTATTTATCTATATTTGGAGAGACCTATGCAATTGCTTTTTGCATATTGTATAATACCTAGTGGAAGTGTAACAAGATTTTCTATCTTTAGAATCATGAGTATGGCTTTGCTTTTCTTAGGTCTCTTCAAATGTGGAAAGAATTTACATAGAGTAAAATTCCACCAATTTCCAATTAAAAACAAGTTTTCTTATACGACTAAACATATGCCTACATAAGCATAGGGCCATAGAGGAAGGAATTTCATAATAAGTAACAACACATCTTTCATCACATTTCTTAATGATTACTTTGGATAGAATTTTCCAAATATCTAATACTATATAGCCATGGCTTTGCCATGGTAATGATATCAATAAATCTGCAAGAGTAAGGAGCCCACACACTACTCTAGCATTGTATCAATTTCATTATAGTATCATAAAATAATATAACCAAATAGGTACTCGGCATGCTAGAAAGTTTCCAATGTACTACATGTATTTAGAGAGAGAGAGAGGGAAAGAGACTCAATAGTCACATAGATATAGGTGCACTTAATATGTGTGTGTGTGTGTGTGTTTGAACATGCACGCAGGATTTCATGCAAGCCTTCATGTATGTGTGTGTATGCATCTTTGTGCAACTATGTGCACATTGTTGAGATATCAAGCTCTACCCCCGATATATCTCCTGGATGACTATCATTTATGTCACCGCCTATGTTAGTTGTACTCGTGGTGTAGTTAGACTACCACGTATGTTTTTGGTTTGGGTTCACATATGAACCACGTATTCTAGGGTTTGACATATAGGGTATTTCCCTCTTCTATTGTATTGTTGTTGTGTGCAAAAGTGAAGAAAGGCTTCACCCTCCAACCTTGTGTCCTCTCTCTTTTGTGTGTTGTGAAGAAAGCTGAACTTGAGTCTCCTATCTCTCTCCCTTATTCTTTACATGGTATCAGAGCCTTGTTCGTGGTAAGGAGCTCAAGAAAGCAAGCCAAGTTTGTGGTGTCCTGGTAAGAGGACCAGTGTTGCTTTCCTATTTCGAGTTTGGGAGCAAATCTCTGCAGGTAGCACAGCCAGAAGTGCAGGAGTGCACTGTTTCAGATTGAGAGGCCCTTCGCGGTGTGGTGACAGCGCAGTATATGCTGCACTTTATTTTTTTGATTTGAGGCCGTTTCGGGGCCCGTTTTGAAGGCGCAAGTTCTTCGCAGGCACTCAGAAAAAGGCCCTGTTTTTCGCTGTGCGACCACTGCACGGCTAGTCGGTGGAAAGTGCCATAGAAATTGCATCGTATGCCTGTGTGCAGAGATATTGGGAGTTGCAGATTCATGCCTGTTGCCTGTTGATGCAAAATCGTCACTAGGAAGTGACTGTGTGGTGAAATACCACTTTCGTCAGTGTTGCAGATCTGCCCCTGTGAGGTTTTTTGCAGAAGTTTTGCTATTTGCCCTTGTGAGGCATTTGTTGTGTTTACAGGTTGCTGTTGCAATTCGTGATTTGTAAAATGTCTGAGAATCTGTCTACCATTGTCAGTGAGAAGCTTGACAAGAACAACTTCCAAGCATGGAAGTTTAGGATGACAAACTTCCTTATGGGAAAGGGAGTTTGGGATTACATCAGTGGTGAAACTGCAGAACCAGTTTTGGGTACTGCTCCCACTCCTGCTGAATTGAAGGCCTTTAAAGAATGGCATGAAAAAGCCAGAAAATGCCTGTATTGGCTGTCTGTTAGCATTTCAGATTCTATGATTGTGCATATACAGGATGTAGAGACGCCTAAGGAGGCATGGGATACATTGGTGAAGCTGTATAGCACAAATACCAAAGCACGAAAGATGCAGCTAAAGCAGGAGTTGCACAATGTGCAAAGGAAAAATCTGAATATAAATGAGTATTCCTTGAAGGTGAAAGGCCTTGCAGATTCTCTTGCCTCCATTGGAGCACCTGTTGATGATGAGGACTTAGTGTCCGTGACCTTGAATGGTCTTGGGAAAGATTATGCACAGTTTCGGACATCCATTGGAGTCCGTGAAACATTTCCTGATTTTCAGGAACTTATTGCTCTCTTGCTGAGTGAAGAGCAAAGGAATGGTGGTTCAGCCACCTCAACTTCTCAAGAGACTGCTTTCTACTCGAATACAGGTAGAGGCAGGGGTAGAGGAAGAGGCCGTTTTGGTGGCCGTGCAGGAAATCAGAACCAACAGCAACAACAGGAAAACCAGTCCTATGGAGGAGGACGTGGTAGTTCTAGAGGCAGGGGGAGCCAAAGAGGCTGTGGTTCATGGCAAAGGAACCAGCAAGTAAATAGCAGCACAGAATGCTATTATTGTGGAAAGCCTGGACACAAGGAGAATACATGCTATTAAAAGCAGAATGACATCAAAAGTGGGAAGTTGCAGCAAAGCAACTATGCATCATCAAGTGGGCATGGTGACGACAGAAATGAGCACCTTTTTGTGATGCAGCATATGGTTAACTCCATGTCAGGAGATGCTGCAGCTTGCAATGATGTTTGGTATGTTGATTCAGGTGCCTCTAACCACATGACTAGTCATGGTGAGTGGTTTCATGATGTTAGAAATTTGGATAAGCCAGGTTATGTTGAAACAGGTGATCATACTGCGCACCCAATTACGCAGGTTGGTAAAGTCCCATTGGCTATGCAGGATGGCAAAACGAAGTACTTGGCAGATGTACTTCATGTTCCAAAAATCACTAAGAACCTGGTTAATGCAAACAACCCCTTCTTGCATCTATACTTGGATAACTCATTACAACACTTTGCAAACTCACGGTTTTTGGGATTATATTGTTGCACCGAAGTCATGCATGATAATTGGGATCTCTTCGGCTTCATATCTAGTGACTTCGGGTCTGAAAGGTACCCAACACTATGCAAGGGATTGTTAGCTTGCTCCCCTCGAGGCCTAACAATTTGTTAGAATCATTTTCATTTTATAGCATTAAATGGTCTTCCCTTGTTCTCTTGGCCTAGGATTCCTCGTAATAAGAGCTTGCTGAATACTCAAAAATGCATCCATGCTTTTTCGATTGTTGGAGAATTTGAGTCCAAATCCCTAAGTGCATTTAATATAGGTTTCATAACATTATCAACATCCTTAAATTTCTTCCATAACATAGGGTATCCCAATGTTCTTTTAGCTCCCACAACATCTCCTTTGTTGCCATGTCTGTCAACTATGAGATCCATCGTTCAAATGTATCACAATAAAATACCTCTATAAGAAAACTCCTATTCTTCACCAAGGATTGCAAAGTATAGAAATAAGTGAAAAATCTTATGATTGCTGGCAATGGCAACATGGTAGAACCATCACGAGATAATGATTGCGTCAAGACGTTTCTTCAATCATATTAACTTCATAATATTTCAACCCTCACAAACAACGTCTTTGGATCGAGACCATGGCACTTATTTTGAAAGCAAGTATCTACGTGCCAATGGGGAGGTTGCATATGCTGACTCGTTTACCTGCAGATGGATACATATATCTATGTAACATGTGCCAATGGGCGGTCCCCATATGTCGACCGATAACTACTCACACATGGATGTGAAATATTAAATGATATATTATAGTTTATATGTTGGTTGTGATTCGCATTCGCCAACTGATACATTGAAAGTCTAGCCAGTTATGTAGCTTGCAATTGCCAGCTTGTATCAACCCACAAATTACATGCTAGAGAATGTTAGGGACCACTTTTTTTTAGTTACAAGTTAATTACATTGTCTTGAATTGTTGAAAAAATATTAATGATATGAGATGGTTTATCTCTTTTACATGGAAAACAATCATGGTGGATAGAGAAGATAGTGTAGGACAATATCAACCGCAGAATGAGGCTCATAGGTGAGGGTAAAATGTTGCAAAATCATAGGATTTTGTTGCAATGTTAGGTCGTGAGAAGCGGATGTGCAAGTTTTGCAACCAAGTATTCAAAGCATTCACCTTGAGGATAAGAAAACATTTGATTGGTGATGAAGAAAAAAATAAAAAGAGATGTTAGGGACCAAGTGTCGAATCCGTTTGCTACCATCCTACAAGGCATTAGCCATGCAAAAAGTAGAGTACCCCATGCACAAGCTGAAGATGTAAATGAGTGAATGTGTAACATGTGAAACTATTCCAATGTAATATAACATTGATTTGGAGCATGGGAATTGCAAATCAAGCAATTGCTAGTTTCATAAGTATCCTGCTTGATGATACATAAGCTAAGTCAAGAAATTTAAGATTGTTTGTAATGTGATCAAATTATTTTAAATCTTTGGAATAGTTGTCATATGGTTGGGAAGTAGTTAGTGTTAGTGAAAGAGTTGTCACACATATAAGCATTGCTAGCTACTACACTATTTTGTGTAAAATACAGACATTCGCGTATATAGCATGACATCACGAATGATCATAGTGCAAAAATATACTTACTTGGGATTGAGAGGGGGCAAGAGGATTGGATGCTTGCTCTGTCTCAAGGTCTAGCACACTTACAAAGCTTTGTAAGAACAAGAGTGAGTGAAATGATTGTTTTCATGGAAGATGTATTGTCAAAAAATTTTGACCAAGAAAGGACAAATAAATTCGAAACGTATTGAGAAAGAAAATTTGTTCTTGTGAAAACTTTGCACATTATTGATCATTTGGTATGTGTATATAGACATGAACATGGCTTTAAAGAAACGCAGGCAAAACCTTGCAAAAGCATGTGATTATGTTACGGTCCTAACTATCACAATGTGGAGATGTAACATATGCCATGAGGAGTACATGGGTTTAGATACTCAAATGTGCAAACACTTCCTAGGCGATCCTTGAAAGACAGATTAGAAAGTGTAGAGGATTTTTATTCCAATAAAACCACCCCTATTTACATATGAGCTAAATGATTTTTTTATAAAGTTGAAGTAAACAACCCCTCTTGTTAATGTAGTCCTATTAATTTTTTCCCTAAAGATGAATTAAAGTATCCCTCCTTTTGAATGCACATGGAAAACTAAGTTTTATGATGTCAACCCCACCAGATTCAATGCTCAGCACAATCAAAGTCAAGAGGACCCGTCATGATCATTTCTCTAATGCTGAAGTAAATGCAATTGTACAAATAGAGCACAATTTACAGAGCCAAATATTTGAGTCAATACTAGTGTTTGTTTGTTATGGTTATGGTGAGCACAATGATGTGGGGCATGAACATGATAAATTGAATTTTGATATAGAGTTTCAAAATAGCCTTGCATTTGGAAATTTTCAAGAGAACATGGTTGTCTTATTAAAAACATTCATGTTGTTTCTTGTTACTACTGTATCCATTGTAGTAGTGATTAGCAGTGCCAAATCTCTAACCCAACACTTTCTAATTCTTTGCCTATGTGCCTATCTATCCTTCCCTTCTAGAAACACTTTTGTAGATGTAGTTTTGGACATGCGACCTTATGTTAATTGTGTAATGGAGCCTTACATAATTTCATGTCTAATGTTTTATATGGGGCCTCCCTCTTGTGCTTCTTTAATGATGTTGCGAGTATTTTCTTACAAACCCTTTGCAAATTTCCCTAATTTTATCCCGGCTTTGGAATTCCTATTTTTACCCCCTTTCGCCCCTAGGGGGCCACTAAGAAATATGTAAGATAGCACGTGCAATCGACGGAAGGGGTTTTATATCTTTATGGAGTTACAGAAAATATACATACATACGGTGTTTTTAATTCAAAAATTGAAAATCTCCATACATAAGGGATCTCCTCAAGCCTCTTCCATGAGCCTTCTCTCCCTCTTGTAGATATTCTCTTATGTAGACTCTTGAGTCCATCTCTCTCTAGTTCATTCTCTCTCTATGAGTAGTCTTGGAGCTTCCGCTCCCTCTTGTACGTATGAAACCTCTTCTTCTCCCTTGTGTTTGTAGTATTTTGAGTTGCATTAGAGAGGAGTCTCACTTTATTGGTAATGAAGGTCACTTCAGGTTCTCTCTCTTGAATGTCTCTTCCATTTTTCCATTGTTTTCTCTTCCAAAGTGCTCAAAAGTGTTGTCTATTCGGCCGCTCATTGCGCATACATGGTTTCTCTATTTTCCAACCCACAAAGGGAGCTCTTCCTTCCCTCCTAGGAGACCTCTATGGGAGTTGGATCGTTGATGAAGTCTAAGCATGGAGGTCGTATTCTCCCAAGTCGGCAGCAGTAGATATTTTCATGATAGTTTGACCCCCTATCAGTATTTTGCTCATAACTTTTTGCTCAATGGTCCAATTTAGATAAAACTTATATCAACGTGAAGCTATCTTCAAGGAGCTAGAAGCTCTTGTCCTCTTGCCCACACCTCTTAACCTTTAGAATTCATCAAGACTCTCCCCGCGGCTCCTTGTTGGCATGAAGAACTAAAAGCCCCATCAAAATACAAAAAAAGAGCTGTTGGTGGTGTCTCCCTTTCATCATTAATGTCCTCCTTATATTTCTTTTCTTCTCTTAGATCCTGCCATCCTGTGAGCAAATCTGCCATAGTGGACCTAGTGGTATTTTTAGTGACAAAAGAGAAAGAGAATCTTGAAGCTCTGAGAACCATTTTGCAAATCTCCCCCCAGGATTAGGCTTGCAAACTAGATATGCTAATACAGACTGAGAGGTAAGGAAGAAAAATGGCCGAGGTAATAAATAGGAGCGAAACTTTTTGGCTGAAAACACCAAAGAGAGGGCTTGCTGCTCCATTTCTTCATACCTTGTTTCCACCTTTGTAAGCTATTGGCTAGCATAATAGATGGGTTGCATTCTACCTGCCTCTTCTTTTTGTAGCAATACAGCACCAATTGAATGCAAACATACACTTGGATTTACATAAAAGTCTTGAGACCAATCAGGGGGCTTCAATATTGGGTCCTTACTCATGGCCTCCTTAAGTTGCTAAAAAGACTCTTGTTGCTCCACACCCCATTGGAAAGAAACTCCTTTTCTTGTCAACAAGTTCATGGGATGCACTATCTCTGTGAAATCATCACAAAAGCGTTGATAATACTTGCTCTTTTCTAGAATTCTGCGAACACTAGTGACACTCTCAAGACTTGGCATGCCATGATTGCTTGAACATTGTTAGGATCCATTTGCAGGCCTTCTTTAGACACAATATAACCCAACAAGACTACTTTTGTTTGAGATATGACACTTGCTAGGATTTAGACACCCTTTTGCTTCATCAATTTTAGTAGCTAAGGCCATCTTTAACTTCTCCATGTGATCTATGCACCGAGAATAAATGCAAAAATATCCAAAAACACCCTCATGAACTTTCCCAAGTAAGGCTCGAGCACTTGACTCATGAACCTTTGAAATGTAGCTGGTGCATTGATCAACCCAAAAGGCATCACTCTGTAAGCAAAAACTCCCCAAGGTGTGACAAATGATGTTTTCTTTTGATCTTCCTACCAAATACGAATTTTAAAGTACCTAGAATACCCATCACATATAGAATACATCTCATGCCCTACTACTTGGTCTAGTATTTCATCTTGGAATGGCAAAGGAAAATTATTCCTCTTAGTGCATGCATTCAAAGGAAGAAAGTCCACACAAATCTGCCACTTATTTCCTTTCTTTGGTGTGACAACTACAAGAGATATCCATTCTGAATCATCAACAAGAAAGATGAATTCTGCCTCAAGTAGTTGTGTTATGTCTTTCTTTAGTGCCTCAACTTGGATCACCCCCAATCACCTGAAGCATTCCACAACTGGCTTGCTTTCTGGTTTCAACTCAATCTTGTGCTCCATAAGAGAGACTAGTCAAACCTGTGAATAGCTTGTTGCAAAGAGATATGGAAAATCATTTAACATACCCAAGTACTGGAGCTTCTCACTACTTGATAGAGAATCACCAAGAAGCTCTTCATTGCATTGGCATCGTTTAGTGTGCTCCACATCCTCCACATGAAGTGTCTCTACAGGATCTTCTTGTACCACCACCTTGTTTCCTCCTGACTCATCTCGATCAGCACCAAGATAAAGACCAAAGGCCACTCCTTCCACCTTACCCTCTGAGCTGGACTTCATCGATTAAGTTAGAGCTCGAACTCTCTGATGTTGAAGACTCCTCCTTGACAACTTCCTTTTTATGGCTTCTGATGTTGTAGCGCACCTTCTTATCATTTCCCTGCAAAATCAATTCACTTTTGAAGAGCCTTCACCTTGCATAGCTAAGGCCTTCCCAAAATCAAAGGATAGGCACGTGCATCTGGCCTGGTAGGCATCACCTGAAAAGTAGTCGGCACAGAAATTCCACATACATCCACTTCTAGATTCTTCATAACTCCCAAGGTATTTACCCTAGTGTTGTCAGCGAATTTGATGCAATAAGGAGAGGTAGTACTAGAGTATTTTAAATCAGCATCTCTCATGGTCTTCTCACTCATGACATTAATCGATGCACCTCCATCAATGTAAACATTAGAAATCACTTGACCATCAATGATCACATCAACCATAGATACATCATCACTAACATCTATATCTACCTTCTGAGCAACAGAAATGGTATAATACCTTTCTGTGTCTTTCTCACATAAAGTGAGAAATCTGCCTTGGAAATCTAAAAGCCAATAGTGACAAGATACTATCCTATCTTGTCAAACCATGCTCTGGGTGCTTGCTTCAAGCCATACAAGCCTTTCTTCAACCTGCAAGCAAACTTAGGATGAACAGCATGAACATAACCTGGTGGCTGCTCCATATACACCTCTTCTTGCAAATCACCATGCAAGAAAGCATTCTTTATATCCATATGATGTAAAGACCATCCCTTTGATGCAGCCATAGCAATGACTGCTCTTACGGTTGCCATCCTTGCAATCAGATTGAATGTTTCTTCATAATCAATGCCATATGTCTGTGCATACCCCTTGACAACTTATCTTGCCTTGTATCTGTTCACAGAACCATCTACATTGTGCTTCACTTTATAAACCCACTTGCAGCCAATTGCATTCTTGTCTTTAGGCAAAGGCACCAATTCCCATGTAGCATTTGCTTCCAAGGCATCCATTTCTTTATCCATGGCTTTCTCCCATTTTTCTTTTCCCATGGCTTGCTCAAAAGAAGTGGATTCTGGTTGATGTATCACTTTGACCATATAGGCATAGTGAATGGATGTAAATCCATCATATTTCAGCCTATCCACAGGATACCTAGCTCTGCTAGACCTCATAGCTTTAAAAGCTTTGAAATGCCCAAACGCTTCACTTTTCTTTTTCATAAATACACCCAAACTTTTCTGCTGTAGTCATCAATAAAAGTGACAAAATAATGATAGTCTCCAATAGATGCAGCTTTTGTAGTCCACACATCAGAGTGGATTAACTCCAATGGCCTCTTACTCTCTTGAACATGTCTAGGAAATGGTTTCCTTGCCTGTTTTCCAAATTGACAGGCTTCACATACTTTATGCATTTCTACAACTTTGAACTTAGGCAATCCTGCAATAATATTTTGGGCCTGCATTAATTTAAGTCACTGTACATTAACATGACCAATGTGTTTATGCCAGATATATCAATATTTTCAACTACACTGGTCCCATGTGCAAACATTGCTACACTCAATTCAGGCATGTCCCCATCCAACGTAAACATTTTGCCCTTCTTCTTCCCTTTTGCTATCAAGCGACCTTTATTTTTTATATCCTCAACAAGCATCCATGAGGATTAAATCTAACCTGCAAGCCTTGCTCAACCATTTTATATGTTTATCTTCTACTGAATTTCTAATATGTTCAATCGTTCAAATGTCTTGTCATTCATATATAACTAATTAAATTTGGATCCATACGAATCTATGATTGGAAGGCCTTTAGACAATGAGGAGTAACATCGAAAGACAATCCATAACAACTCACCGATTGTAGAGAACCTCATGGAGCAAAAATTGAACAAAAGAGACTACATCTACATCCAAATACAATACATCAAAGCCAAAAACTCAACAATTGATGAGGGCCTTAGAGACTAAAAAATTACATCTGGAAAGGATAATCACTCAGACATTTCTGAATGATTATGAGTCTCAGTGATCAAAAATTGCAAAGAGAATATTTATACAAGTCAGTATTGTTGATTGCTGCTGCTAATAGACCATTGTACATCATCATATTCACAAAGGATAGCATAAGTTGTTGTGTCTGAATTTTTTGGGGAGCCAATGGAGGAGAAGATGAAGAAGCCAATGGAGAGGTCGAAGACCATGCACAAATGCAGAAACCAAAATCCGCCCCCGAAGCAACACAAGAAAACTTTGCTCTGAAAATCCTTAGGCCTTCATCAACTTCTCTAGGGAATCCATAGAGCATTGCCATAAAGAGGCTAGCTATGTGCATGCCATCCCAAGTTCTTGGTGATATTCGGGACATGAAATACATCAGACAGGTATTTCTTTTTTCCATCTTGCATAGATAAAGGAATTTTACCAATTTGCAGGATAGGATGTGCAGTATCATCACCAGTCTCCACAAATCCTGGTCTTT
Source organism: Dipteris shenzhenensis (assembly GCF_047967505.1). Lineage (NCBI taxonomy): Eukaryota > Viridiplantae > Streptophyta > Polypodiopsida > Gleicheniales > Dipteridaceae > Dipteris > Dipteris shenzhenensis. Next base: position 45,795,953 of record NC_141611.1, read on the forward strand.
CCATTTTCCTTGCATACTACATCCATTCTGCATGACCTGTCATGTGGTTTGACACACCTGAGTCAACATACCACACATCATTGCTTTCTTCTGCACTTGTCACAGAATTGGTCATGTGCTGCACCATAAACAGATGCTCATTTTTGTCATCACCCTGTCTACTAGAGGATGCATAATTGCCTTGCTGCAATTTTCTAGTCATGATATCATTGTGCTTTTTATAGCAATCTTTAACCATATGACCCATTTTACCACAATAGTAGCATTCAACATTGCTATTTGCATTTTGGCCTCTCTGCCATCCACCATGACCTCTTTGGCTCCCCCTACCTCTAAAGTTACCATGTCCTCCTCCATAGGACTGGTTTTCTTGAATTTGCTGCATATTTTAATTTCTACAACGGCCTCCAAATCGGCCTGCTCTACCTCTACCTCTACCTTTTCCAGCATTTAAGTAGAAGACAACTTCTTTTGAAGTTCCTCCTAAAGAAGATGCACCACCATTTCTCTGATCTTTAGAAATTAGAAGAGCAATCAACTCCTCAAAATCAAAAAATTTTCTGCTCTTCAAAAATTAGAACTCCTCAAAATCAAGAAATTTTTTATGGACGGCAATGGATGTCCGGAATTGTGCATAATCCTTTCCTAGACCATTCAAAGTCACAGAAACTAAATCATCATCTTCCACTGGCAACCCAATGGAAGCAAGTGCATCTACAATCTTCTTCACCTTCATGTGGTAGTCATTGATGCTCATGTTTTCTGTCTGCACATTATGCAACTCCTGCTTGAGCTGCATTTTCCTAACTTGCATGTTTGTGCTATACATTTTTGTCAAAGTATCCCATGCCTCCTTCGGCGTGCTTGCATCCTCAATATGCACAATCATAGAATCTGAAATACTGATAGATAGCTAGTACATAACTTTTCTAGCTCTCTCATGCCAGCCTTTAAATGCCTGCAGCTCCTGTTCATTGGGAACATTAGGAATAACTGGTTCTTGTTCAGCTCTAGTAATGAACTCCCAATAGCCTTTTCCCTTAAGGAAATTTGTCATTCTAAACTTCCGTGCTTGGAAGTTGTTCTTGTCAAGCTTTTCAATGACAATATGTGAAAAAGCATCAAACGCCATTAAAGAACACTACAAAATATTCTGTCACTATAAAAAACACAACTTCTACCTCACAAGGGGAAATCTGCAAAACTGACGAAAGTGGTATTTTGACCACACAGTCACTTCCTAGTGACGATTATGCATCAACAAGCAATAAGAATGATTTTGTCACTCCCAATATCTCTGTGCACAAGCATACGATGTAATTTCTACGATAACTTTTCATCGACCTGCAGAAAAGTGGTCGCACAACAAAAATAGGGCACTTTCTTGAGTGGCTACAGAAAACTTTGGCCACCAAAACAAGCCCCAAAATGGCCTCGAATCATAAAAATAATTTCACCAAGGGCTTTGCCCTTACCCGTAGCATATACTGCCCTCTCGCTACACCATGAAGGGCATCCCAATTTGAGATAGTGCACTCTTGCTCCCAAACTCAAAAAAAAAGAAAAGCAACAGTGATCCTCTTACTAGGACACCATGAACTTGGTTTGCTTTCTTAAGCTCCTTACCATGAACCAAGCTCTGATACCATGTGAAGAGAGTGGGAGAGAAGGAAGAAGTCTCACTTGTAGCTTTCTCACATACACAATGGGGGAATATACACAAAGGTGGAGGCTGAAAATAGTTTTCCTCTTCTTAGTTGTGAAAGCCAAAAGAACTCTAAGTACAAAAGAATAGGTGAATCCTATATGGTCTCAAACCAAACTCAGCTAACTAAAATGGCATACTAACTAAGCCACTAACTAGAGTACATAAAGATAGCTATCATCCAGCTATTATTCATGGGCAGTGTACCAACCGCATCTGTAGCTAACAAGTCAGTGACATAAATGCACAACGGTCACCCTGGCATATCACGAGTGGAGCTCGATATCTCAACAGACATATGAAAAATAGAGGGTCCCTATGGGCTCCACGTGGGGAGACTCTTAACTTTCTCAATATTTTAAGAGTCTTGAGCATCTTTTTTCCTTGTGCCTGCAAGGCCCTCACTTGTGCCTCCTCTACCTCGGCTTCTGCACCTTCCTTAAGACTTTTCACAAGTTGCACTGCCTTTGCTACATCGGTGGCTTTCTCTTGTAGAAAAGTCACCTTCTAAGACATTTGCTTCTCATATTGCTCAAAAATCCCTTTGAGAGTGGATGCCATCACATGCACTGCAACTCCAGCAGACTGAGATGACAATTAGGATTTGCCATCCATGCAATTCTTCAGGTTTGTTAACACGATCTTAGAGATCGCCCTTGAGAAAGATACATCACGTCCTTTTAGTTGCTCTACTACTGCTTGAACCTGCCAAAACTTGCAGGTTCCTCTCGGATCAGGAAAGAAGTGAATTGTCTTCTTCAGTACATCTTGGAGTTCTGTTGGCAAGCTCAAAATCTTGACTCCACCATTACTAATCTAAGCATTGGGGTATACTTCTAGAATATCCTCTCTTCCACTGCTTCTTGAAAAAGTGTGCTTGCGTACTACCTCCAGAAATTCCTAAAGCCTTTTCAATCACGCTTTCATTGATGGAAATCTTGTAACCTTGACGGACTAGTTGCCCCTCCTTCACGTTCACCTCTTGCACCATCCTGGTGAAGTTTTGGAGAGCATCCAATTGGGCTTTTGAATAGTGAGAGAGGAGCTCCCATATGTCATGATTTCAAGATGAGGGGAGGAGGACTTTGGCACTGTGCTATAGAGGGGGAGGAAAGATTGTGTGAGGAGCTCCTGGACTGTGCAAGGTCCATTATGAGAGGGGATAAAAGTTGTAGGAAGAGTGCAAGGAAGAAAGAAATGGTCGAGGGATAGCAGATGAAGCAGTGAAGGAAATGGAATAGTGGAGGCTTGAGATTGCAAGGGAGAACTAAACGTTCGAGAGGGATATAAGAGGAAATGGTTAAGGGAATGGAATAGTCGACTACATTATCAAGGTGAGAGCCACCGTGGTGGTTGTAGTTCAACTACTGTCAGGGTGAGAGCCACTACAGTGTTTGGCCCGAATTTTCAATAATTCAAGGCGACAGTACTGAATTTAATGGTAATGAATGATTAGCTCAAGTGGTGGCATCTAAGATTCCCAGCCACGTCTGCCAGTTAATTACCAGCCACTGCAGTGGCCCACAATTACTCAGCTTCCAGTTACCACGATCGAGCTTGCATGCATGATTACTACGAGTGCAGTAAATTATGGTAATGAGGGATTAGAGGTGATTAGGCTTCATGATTTACTTTTGTGGGAATTACTGCCCAATGGTGGTGGCTGTCATCAACCATGGCTACGATTCCACCGTGCCACCACTCACCCACCACTGCGCTCTCAGGGGGTTCACCTCATTAAATTTTAGTGTACCACATGCATTCAAAAGCAGGGGTATTTTAATTCAACTTTTTGGAAAATTTTAACAAGTTAACAATAACAGGAGGAGTTTTTAAATTCAACTTTAGAAAAAATTCACTTAGTTCATAAAATAAAGAGGGGCATTTTTATTGAGGGAAAAATTTTAGTTGAGGGGTTTTTTAAATACCCCTTGAACGCACATGATACATAGGGTTTCTAAGCAGTGCACCTCTCGAGACTGCACTTTAGCATGCATGATCACTATGAGTGTAGTAAAACTTACCAGTCATGCCACTTCTCAACCACCACCGCGCTTTAGCATGCATGATTACTACGAGTGCAATAAATTATAGTAATGAGGGATTAGAGGTGATTAGGATTCATGATTTACATTTGTGGGAATTACTACCTGATGGTGGTGGCGGTCATCAACCATGGCTACAATTCCACCATGCCACCGCTCACCTACCACCGCACTTTAGCATGCATGATCACTACGAGTGCAGTAAAAATTACCAGTCATCCCACCACCATGCTTTAGCATGTATGATCACTACAAGTGCATTAAAAATTACCAGTCACCAATAATGAGTGATTAGAGATGGTAATGGCAATTACTACTCGGTGGTGGTGGCTCTCATCAGCCACGTCTTTTGTGGCTAAGTTAATTACCAACCACCAGAGTGGCACCACATGGCGTCTTCTTCATGATTACCAACCCGTCTAGGGGATTCCACCGTGGTGGCATGCAATTAATATGGATGGAACCCCAGGCTCTAGCCACCATGGTGGCTCAAACTTTATATATGTATAAGATCCGTGGCATTTGGCATTTTACTATGTTGCTCTAATCCACCCATGCTCTGCTACTTTGCTCCACACCCCTCCTCTATCCTCTATCTTTTTTTGCCCCTGCTCTACTTTGCTCCATGCTCCCTTCTCCAACTCTCGTCACTGCATCTACTGCCCCCCCTCGATGCTCTATGATTCCAATCATATATGCCTTCACATGGGCTTCACATATAAGGTCATTGCATTGCACTTGCATGCAATAGAAATGCTTGCACTGTTGAGATATCGAGCTCCACTCGCGATATGCCAGGGTGATTGTTGTGCATTTATGTCACCGACTTGTTAGCTGGAGGTGCGGTTGGTACACCGCCCACGAATAATAGCTGGATGACAGCTATCCTTATCTACACTAGTTCGTGGCTCAGTTAGTATGCCACCTTAGTTAGTTGAGTTTGGTTTGAGACCCACATATAGGGTTCTTCTATTTCTTTGTACTAGAGTTCTTTTGGCTTTCACAACTAAGAAGAGAAAAACTGTTTTCAGCCTCCACCTTTGTGTGTATTCCCCCATTTGTGCATGTGAGAAAGCCGCAAGTGAGACTCCTTCCCTCTCTCCCACAATCTTCACATGGTATCAGAGCCTTGTTCGTGGTAAGGAGCTCAAGAAAGCAAGCCAAGTTTGTGGTGTCCTGGTAAGAGGACCAGTGTTGGTTTCCTATTTCGAGTTTGGGAGCAAATCTCTGCAGGTAGCACAGCCAGAAGTGCAGGAGTGCACTGTTTCAGATTGAGACGCCCTTCGCGTTGTGACTTTATTTTTCTGATTTGAGGCCGTTTCGGGGCCCGTTTTGAAGGCGGAAGTTCTTCGCAGGCACTCAGAAAAAGGCCCTGTTTTTTGCTGTGCGACCACTGTGCGGCTAGTCGGTGGAAAGGTGCCGCAAAAATTGCATCGTATGCCTGTGTGCAGAGATATTGGGAGTTGCAGATTCATGCCTGTTGCCTGTTGATGCAAAATCGTCACTAGGAAGTGACTGTGTGGTGAAATACCACTTTCAACAGTTTTGCAGATCTGCCCGTGTGAGGCAAAAGCTGTGTTTTTTGCAGTGACAGAATATTTTGCAGTGTTCTGTAATGGCATCTGATTCTCTTTCATAGATTGTCACTGAAAAGCTTGATAAGAACAACTTCCAGGCATGGAAGTTTAGAATGACGAATTTCTTGATGGGAAAAGGCTATTGGGAATTCATTACAGGAAATGAAGAAGAACCTGTTCTTCCTAATGTTCCCAGTCAACAGGAAATGCAGGCATTCAAAGGATGGCATGAGAGAGCCAGGAAAGTTATGTACTGGCTGTCTATCAGTATTTCGGACTCCATGATTGTGCATATTAAGGATGCAAGTACGCCAAAGGAGGCATGGGATACTTTGGCAAAAATGTACAGCACAAATACGCAAGCCAGGAAAATGCAACTCAAACAGGAGTTGCACAATGTGCAGAGAGAAAATGGATGCGTCAATTTTACGAGCAAAAACCTATGAGCAGGTTTATCCGAGCGTGTTTTTCAAAAGATTTTTAAAAATGTTTTTCTTTAGGAAACATGGTTTTTACACTTTTATTTTCACTAGAACTAGATCCCTTTATCATAAAAATATACAGACTAGTCACTCATTCATTTTTACACAACATAATTTTCTTATTTAGAGACATGTCTTTGTACCCCTGTTATTACCTTAAAAAAGTGTTGATTCCTTTACGAAACATTCCTCATAATCACTCTCAATGTAATAATACTATGCATATATAATTACTTATTAACACATTTATATCATATGGCAATATCTTTTTAGTGTTTTTATAGCATATTTATGGACATGTTTCTAAAGAAGTTTAAATTACTATAAATAAGTATTAACTTGGGCTTATATATCACTCTCATAAAATACATGTAATATTTAATACTATATATGAAAGATTTTCCAAAATATAACTCCATAGATGTGCTCAAATGGGGTGTTCCGATCAATTTGAGTGGCTGAATGACTATATTTGGACATTGGATATGAAAGTTATGTCACTTTTAAAAGTGCTGTCCAAGGTAGTTTCGCTAGCGAAACTACCTTGGGAGACTTGCTTCAAAGGGGTTTCGTTGGCGAAACTACCTGGATGGCTTGCTTCAATGAGTTTTCTTTGAAGAAACTCTTTCATGAAGATAGGTTGAGAGAGGGTTTTCAATGTCACCCCCTATTAAGTAAAAGTTGTAAGAAGGATCGTAAGGGAATTATCATAGAGAAGTCTACTCTACATGTGGGTTTCTTCAAAAGCCATCCCATTATGCTCTCACCATTCCTACAGATTCACCTAAAGATTTTTGTATAAAATAGGCATTGCTATAATACTTTGCATATTTCTAAGTGAAACTATGTTTTCTTCTGATTGATTTTTGCCATATTTATGCATAGTTGGAAGCTTTTTTTTTCCTTCGCTCGGACGCTCGAAAGATTTCGCTCAGAAAATGCTTGTCCCCAGAGAAAATTTGAGCATAAATGACTACCACATGAAAGTGAAGAAAATTGCAGATGCACTTGCTTCCATTGGGTCGCCAGTGGATGATGATGATTTGGTTTCTGTGACCTTGAATGGTCTAGGAAAGGATTATACACAGTTCCAGACATCCATTGCCGTCCGTGAAAAATTTCCTGATTTTGAGGAGCTGATTGCTCTTCTAATTTCTGAAGAGCAGAGAAATGGTGGTGCATATTCTTCAGCTGGAACTTCAAAAGAAACTGTCTTCTACTCAAATGGCTGGCAGAGGTAGAGGCAGAGGTAGAGGAGGCCGATCTGCAGGCCGTGGTAGAAATCAGAATATGCAGCAAACGCAAGAAAACCAGTCCTATGCAGGAGGACGTGGTAACTCTAGAGGCAGGGGGAGCCAAAGAGGCCGTGGTGGATGGCAGAGAAGCCAAAATGCAAACAGCAATGTTGAATGCTACTATTGTGGCAAAATGGGTCATATGGCTAAGGACTGCTACAAAAAGCAGAATGACATTATGAATGGAAAATTGCAGCAAGGCAATTATGCATCTTCTAGCAGGCAGGGTGATGATAGAAATGAGCATATATTTATGGTGCAGCATATGACCAATTCTGTGACAAGTGCAGAAGAACAAAATGATGTGTGGTATGTTGACTCAGGTGCATCAAACCACATGACAGGTCATGCAGAATGGATGCAAGATGCAAGGAAAATGGAGAAACCAGGATTTGTGGAGACTGGTGACGATACTGCACATCCTATTGTGCAGATTGGCAAAATTCCTTTGTCTATGTAGGATGGGAAATAGAAATACTTGTCTGATGTATTTCATGTCCCGAACATCACCAAGAACCTGGTTTCTGTTGGTCAGATGGTTGAGCAGGGCTTGCAGGTTAGATTTATATCCTCATGGATGCTTTGTTGAGGATATGAAAAATAACGGTCGCTTGATAGCAAAAGGAAAGAAGAAGGGCAGGATGTTTACGTTGGATGCGGACATGCCTGAATTGAGTGTAGCAATGTTTGCACATGGGACCGGTGTAGTTGCAAATATTGATATCTGGCACAAACGCATTGGTCATGTTAATATACAGTGACTTAAATCAATGCAAGCCCAAAATATTGTTGTAGGATTGCCTAAATTCAAGGTTGCAGAAATGCACAAGTTTTGTGAAGCCTGTCAATTTGGGAAACAGGCAAGGAAACCTTTTCCTAGGCATGTTCAAGAGAGTAAAAAGCCATTGGAATTAATCCACTCTAATGTGTGGACTACAAAAGCTGCATCTATTGGAGGCTGTCACTATTTTGTTACATTTTATTGATGACTTCAGCAGGAAACTGTGGGTGTATTTTATGAAAAAGAAAAGTGAAGTGTTTGGGCACTTCAAAGCTTTCAAAGCTATGGTTGAAAAAGAAACAGGCCTACAAATAAAATGCCTAAGGTCAGATGGAGGGGGAGAGTACCTCTCAAATGAGTTTGCAAGGTTCTTGCAGGAGCATGGTATAAAGCAGCAATATTCATGCAGTCATACCCCACAGCAAAATGGAATTGCAGAAAGGAAAAACAGGCATATTGGAGAGGTATCTCGGGCTATGCTAAATGAAAAAGATCTACCAGATTATTATTGGGCTGAAGCAGTTGCTACAGCAGTCTATATAATGAACAGGACTACCACTGCAGCAATACATGGCATGATGCCAGAGGAGATGTATACTGGTAGGAAACCAGATATTTCTCATTTGAAGATTTTTGGTTGCATTGCCTATGTCCATGTGCCAGATGAGTTGAGGTCCAAGTTGGATCCAAAAGCTGAGAAGTGCGTCTTTATTGGTTATTCTCTGCAGCAGAAAGGGTATAGATGCTATAACCCTTCTACAAATAAGTTCACAGTGAGCAGAGATGTTGTTTTTGATGAGATGAGCAGCTGGTATAAACCAGTAAATGTGATGATTGATGTAGATGCAAAAAATGGTAATGCTGCACAAAATTCACAGCAGCAATCACAAAATATCAGTGGACCTGCAGTGTCATCTAGCAGTGGTTCACATACTCCGCCATGGACAGGCAGATTGAGATCAGGAGAATCTCCTCAAAGCAATGCAGAGAGTGGTACGTAGGTATCACGAAAAGGAAAAGAGAAGGTAGATCAGCCCATGTTTGATGTGAATGCAGGTCACTCTTGTGTGGATGGTGAATCCAGTGGCTCAGAACAGAGCATTGATGATGAGTTGGGTATTCCTTCTGTTGTTACACTTGCAGTAAGGAAGACCAGGGATGTTTTGAGAGCACCTGGAAGTGATCCTATTTTGCACAGGTCTACCAGGGTTAGGTATCCTGTGGATAGGCTGAAATATGATGGATTTACAGCCATTCACTATGCCTATATGGTCAAAGTGATACAGGAACCAGAACCCACTTCTTTTGAGCAAGCCATGGGAAATGAAAAATGGGAGAAAGCCATGGATGAAGAAATGGATGCCTTGGATGCTAATGCTACATGGGAATTGGTGCCTTTGCCTAAAGGCAAGAATGCAATTGGCTGTAAGTGGGTTTATAAGATCAAGCACAATGCAGATGGTTCTGTGAATAGATACAAGGCAAGATTAGTTGTCAAGGGGTATGCATAGACATATGGCATTGATTATGAAGAAACTTTCAGCCCGGTTGCAAGGATGGCAACTGTAAGAGCAGCCATTGCTATGGCTGCATCAAAGCGATGGTCTTTACATCATATGGATGTAAAGAATGCCTTCTTGCATGGTGATTTTCAAGAAGAGGTCTTTATGGAGCAGCCAGCAGGTTATGTTCATGCTATTCATCCTGAGTTTGTTTGCAGGTTGAAGAAAGCCTTGTATGGCTTGAAGCAAGCACCTAGCGCATGGTCTAACAAGATAGGACAATATCTTGTCACTATTGGCTTTCAGATTTCCAAGGCAGATTTCTCACTCTATGTGAGAAAAACAGAGAAAGGGATTATGCTGCTCGTCATTTATGTTGATGATTTGATCATCACAGATGATAGTGATGAAGATATCCTTCATGTGAAAATGCTATTAAGGTAGAAGTTTGAGATGAAGGATTTGGGAGAGCTGCGTTATTTCTTGGGCGTTGAGGTGATTAGATCACCAAGTGGGATACAGCTCTTGCAGAGGCAGTATGGATTGGACATGCTGTCCAAATATGGGATGACAGGCTGTAAGCCTATTTCAGTTCCTTTGGAGCAGAATGTGAAGCTGAGCACAGATACACGTGAGCTTTTGGAAGACCCTACTATGTACAGACGCATAGTAGGAAGTTTGATTTACATGACTATTACCAGACCAGATTTGAGCTATGCTGTTGGCTTGGTAAGTCAGTTTATGCAGGCTCCAAGGAAACCGCATTTGGATGCGGCTAGACGCATACTCAGGTATGTGAAGTCCACATTGCAGTATGGACTATTTTATGAGGCTGGGGTTCAGATACAGTTGCATGGATACACTGATGCTGATTGGGCTGGTAGCATTTCAGATAGACGATCTACTTGTGGATATGTGTTCTCTTTTGGGAGTGCTGCAGTCACTTGGAGCAGCAGGAAACAGCCTACAGTTGCCTTGTCAAGCACAGAGGCTGAGTACATGGGTGTAGCAATGGCTGCATGTGAGGTAGCTTGGTTGCATAAGCTACTTTATGATATGCATCAGTCTACAGATGGGCCGGTTGTCATTTATTGTGACAACATGAGCAGTATATATTTGGCAAAGAACCCAGTCTTTCATGCTAGAACAAAGCACATTGAGGTGCATTATCACTATGTGCGGGAGAAGGTTTTACTAGGTCTTATTGGTCTAGTTTATGTCAGCACAGAGGATCAGGTAGCTGACATATTCACGAAAGTATTGGGCGCAGAGAAGCTGCGCAAGTTCAGAGACCTGCTTGGTGTGCAGGATTTGGGATTGAGCTCGAGGGGGAGTGTTGAGATATCGAGCTCCACTCGCGATATGCCAGGGTGATTGTTGTGCATTTATGTCACCGACTTGTTAGCTGGAGGTGCGGTTGGTACACCGCCCACGAATAATAGCTGGATGACAGCTATCCTTATCTACACTAGTTCGTGGCTCAGTTAGTATGCCACCTTAGTTAGTTGAGTTTGGTTTGAGACCCACATATAGGGTTCTTCTATTTCTTTGTATTAGAGTTCTTTTGGCTTTCACAACTAAGAAGAGGAAAACTGTTTTCAGCCTCCACCTTTGTGTGTATTCCCCCATTTGTGCATGTGAGAAAGCCGCAAGTGAGACTCCTTCCCTCTCTCCCACAATGTTCACATGCACTAGTGGAGACTCTTTGTTCCCACAGGCGACTCCCCACACATTTCAATGTCATCACCTTGGATAACATGCTCACAGAGGGCGTCTTTGTGGCTATGCTGTATGGGTTCTCCCTAGATGTCGACGAAGCCCTCAATATTTTTAGAGGAGAGTACTCTCGACTTGCTTGGGGGTGATTAACTGAGTCCTAGCAATGTCCATGGTATTCAGCCTCTCCATTGTATCCTCCTTCATAGAAACACAATGAAAATATCATGTGAGCAACTCTTGTCAGAAGTCAAGAGGAGTGAGTAGCAATTAACAACTTGGGCCATAGATTTAAATTCAAAAAGTAGCTTTAATTTTTTTGTAGAAGAAGAACGATCAAGAGGTACATTGTTTAATTGGGTCTTTGCATAGATGAAGGACTCTGTCAGATCACAATGTAGTACTAAAAAATGGGAACCGATATGGTATGTGACTTTGGTCAGCTGGAGTGAGATCACAAGTACTGTGAAGAATCAAAGCTGGATTGAGATTACAAGTACGTTTGATCAGCTGGTAAGTCGGATTTTCGGCCTGCCCAGAGGGGAGGCTATAGTAATCGTTTTCTTTGTTTGGAGATGATAAAGCTTCTAATTGTGGTTTTCCAAGTGGCCATGTCAGAGTGGTAGTTTGGTGAATTTTTTGACACATGCAAATGGGTGATTGGCTATCCACTGCTGCTATTTTTGTCCTCTGGTCTTGCTATTTTTGTCCCCATTTTTCTCCCCCTTCCTCATGTGTTACCTAAATTTCAAGGTGTAAAGACATATTTAGTGTAGAACACAACTATGTTAATTTGAATAATTTCTACGCATGGCATATTGTTAAATTCATCTCATACTCAAGATTTTGATAGGTTTCCTTACTAAAGGGAGTTGGCGCCCATGCATTCAACCTACCAAAACAATGTGTTCAAGAAATTTACATACAAAACAATGCCAAACGTAGAATTTTACTACAAAGTCAAACAACTTACACAAGAGCAGCAACCCCTCCTAGAATATTTATGTTGCAAAATCGTACCAAGAATGATTTGCAGGTAAACTTATTTCTCACAGGAAATGTAGGCACATGAAAGACATTTAGACTACTTCTTCTTGTCCAAGCACTTCTTTGACATTACAATCACAAAAACAATATCTGACCTTGACATTCCAAGGGTGCTACTCTTAGCGTACATAGGTAGAGCATCCTTTAACATAGGAGGTGCAACCATACATTCTACACTACAATTGCCTCTACTAACCTCCAACTACACAAGCTTATCCTCTGACAAGCTTCAACAACTATCAGCACTATACATGAACTTGGAACTTATAGTGTCTAATGAGATTGCTCTAGTAGGGCGAAACACATTCATTCCGGTAGACATGCATGTGTGATAAGAAAGCACAATCACGAGGAGCCCTTCAGAGGAGTTGATGTGTTGGTATGTGCAGACTTATGCCAAGCAAGCCCAACAAAGGATGCATGAATTTTCTCATATAGGCATACAAGCACAACGATGTTACCCTGTATTTGGACAATCTTCAAATATGTGCAGGCCCTTTGAATGCAATTCATGTTGTTTTCTTTTTCTCCATCTTTTCCTATTTGTCTTTCTTCTCCTTCTTTTCTCCTTCTCTCAAGTCATGTCTATTTTTCTTTTGCTCCATCTTTCCTGGTTTCTTTTTCTTTTTCTCTTTATACTAGTAGTATCCATACTTGGGCATAAACTACAAGTGCAAATGTGAAAAGAAGATAGAGCTAGGGGTGAGGTGATACGAGGACTGCATTTACTTAAAATAGCATGTGAGATGATAGGAAAGAAACTGAGTAGTTGATGGTGAGGGAGATGATGAGAGGGAATAACCTCTAGGATGATGGGATATCTCAAGGTGTATGCCTCAGGCACACCTTGGTCTCTATGTGTGAGTGCTAGAGGCACAGTTAGGTGCCCACAAGCATAGTTAGGTGGTGGAAAGCCACATAGGATGATTGAGAGAATCTAGGAGCAGATTGAGGAGATGATTGTGGAGCTTTGAAGTCATCAGTGATGTCAGTGAGCATGTATGAGGTGCCTACTTAAGGACCTCACTCTTCTTCATTCCATAATGCAAGTATTCTGAGTTTGTGTTCACTCTTTCCTTTTCTTTTAGCTTACCAACATGGTATCAGAGCCCTTTGATCCCCCTTGAGCCCATTTTTGCCACATCATCATCTTCTTCTTCTCCATTTTCCTCCTTCTTCCCAAAATCTTCGAGAGCTTGATTCTCCACCTACAAACGACCATTGCCCAAACCCTCTGAGCTGGAAACTCCTCTAGTATGGGCAAACTTCCACTTGCAAGCAATTGAAGAAAAAACGTCTCTGTTGGCTGCCATTCCCCAAATAGTGCATTTTTTGCCATTTCTTCTATTGCTCAATACTCCCTGCCTGCTCCACCTGTTGAGATATCGAGCTCCACTCACGATATGCCAGGGTGACTGTTGTGCATTTATGTCACCGACTTGTTAGCTGGAGATGCGGTTGGTACACCGCCCACAAATAATAGCTGGATGACAGCTATCCTTATCTACTCTAGTTTGTGGCTCAGTTAGTAAGCCACCTTAGTTGAGTTTGGTTTGAGACCCACATATAGGGCTCTTCTATTTCTTTGTACTAGAGTTCTTTTGGCTTTCACAACTAAGAACAGGAAAACTGTTTTCAGCCTCCACCTTTGTGTGTATTCCCCCATTCTACATGTGAGAAAGCTGCAAGTGAGACTCCTTCCCTCTCTCCCACTATCTTCACATGGTATCAGAGCCTTGTTCGTGGTAAGGAGCTCAAGAAAGCAAGCCAAGTTCATGGTGTCCTGGTAAGAGGACTAGTGTTGCTTTCCTATTTTGAGTTTGGGAGCAAATCTCTGCAGGTAGCACAGCCAGAAGTGCAAGAGTGCACTGTCTCAGATTGAGACGCCCTCCGTGATGTGGCGAGAGCACAGTATATGCTGAGTCGAGGCCATTTTGGGGCCCGTTTTGAAGGCAGAAGTTCTTCGTAGGCACTCAAAAAAAGGCGCTGTTTTTGCTGTGCGCGGCTAGTCGGTGAAAATTGCTGCAGAAAATTGCATCGTATGCCTGTGTGCAGAGATATTGGGAGTTGCAGAATCATACTTGTTGCCTGTTGATGCAAAATCGTCACTACGAAGTGACTGTGTGGTGAAATATCACTTTCGTCAGTTTTGCAGATCTGCCCGTGTGAGGCAAAAGCTGTGTTTTTTGCAATGTCTTGCATTTTGACATCCTTTGCTTTGATGGTGTCTTAACTTGGGAAAACTATCCACACCAAATTTTATTTTGCAGTGTTCTGTAATGGCATCTGATTCTCTTTCACAGATTGTCACTGAAAAGCTTGACAAGAACAACTTCCAGGCATGGAAGTTTAGAATGACGAATTTCCTTATGGGAAAAGGCTATTGGAGTTCATTACAGGAAAATAAGAAGAACCTGTTCTTCCTAATGTTCCCAATCAACAGGCAATGCAGGCATTTAAAGGATGGCATGAGAGAGCTAGGAAAGTTATGTACTGGCTATCTATCAGTATTTCGAACTCCATGATTGTGCATATTCAGGATGCAAGTACGCCAAAGGAGGCATGGGATACTTTGGCAAAAATGTACAGCACAAATACGCAAGTCAGGAAAATGCAACTCAAACAAGAGTTGCACAATGTACAGAGAGAAAATTTGAGCATAAATGACTACCACATGAAAGTGAAGAAAATTGCAGATGCACTTGCTTCCATTCGGTCGCCAGTGGAAGATGATGATCTAGTTTCTGTGACTTTGAATGGTCTAGGAAAGGATTATGCACAGTTCCGGACATCCATTGCCGTCCGTGAAAAATTTCCTGATTTTGAAGAGTTGTTTGCTCTTCTAATTTCTGAAGAGCAGAGAAATGGGGGTGCATCTTCTTCAGCAAGAACTTCAAAAGAAACTGTCTTCTACTCAAATGCTGGCAGAGGTAGAGGCAGAGGTAGAGGAGGCCGATCTGCAGGCTGTGGTAGAAATCAGAATATGCAGCAAACGCAAGAAAACCAGTCCTATGCAGGAGGACGTGGTAACTCTAGAGGCAGGGGGAGCCAAAGAGGCCATGGTGGATGGCAGAGAGGCCAAAATGCAAACAGCAATGTTGAATGCTACTATTGTGGCAAAATGGGTCATATGGCTAAGGACTGCTACAAAAATCAGAATGACATTATGAATGGAAAATTGCAGCAAGGCAATTATGCATCTTCTAGTAGGCAGGGTGATGACAGAAATGAGCATCTATTTATGGTGCAGCATATGACCAATTCTGTGACAAGTGCAAAAGAACAAAATGATGTGTGGTATGTTGACTCAGGTGCATCAAACCACATGACCGGTCATGCAGAATGGATGCAGGATGCAAGGAAAATGGAAAAGCCAGGATTTGTGGAGACTGGTGATGATACTGCACATCCTATTGTGCAGATTGGTAAAATTCCTTTGTCTATGCAGGATGGGAAAAAGAAAAACCTGTCTGATGTATTTCATGTCCCCAACATCACCAAGAACCTGGTTTCTGTTGGTCAAATGGTTGAGCAAGGCTTGCAGGTCAGATTTAATCCTCATGGATGCTTTGTTGAGGATATGAAAAATAACGGTCGCTTGATAGCAAAAGGAAAGAAGAACGGCACGATGTTTACGCTGGATGCAGACATGCCTGAATTGAGTGCAGCAATGTTTGCACATGGGACCGGTGTAGTTGTAGATATTGATATCTGGCACAACGCATTGGTCATGTTAATATACAACGACTTAAATCAATGCAAGCCCAGAATATTGTTGCAGGATTGCCTAAATTCAAGGTTGCAGAAATGCACAAGGTTTGTGAAGCCTGTCAATTTGGGAAACAGGCAAGGAAACCTTTTCCTAGGCATGTTCAAGAGAGTAAAAAGCCATTGGAATTAATCCACTCTGATGTGTGGACTACAAAAGCTGCATCTATTGGAGGTTGTCACTATTTTGACACATTTATTGATGACTTCAGCAGAAAACTTTACGTGTATTTTATGAAAAAGAAAAGTGAAGTGTTTGGGCACTTCAAAGCTTTTAAAGCTATGGTTGAAAAAGAAACAGGCCTGCAAATAAAATGCCTAAGGTCAGATGGAGGGGGAGAGTACCTCTCAAATGAGTTTGCAAGGTTCTTGCAGGAGCATGGTATAAAGCAGCAATATTCATGCAGTCATACCCCACAGCAAAATGGAATTGCAGAAAGGAAAAACAGGCATATTGGAGAGGTATCTCGGGCTATGCTAAATGAAAAAGATCTACCAGATTATTATTGGGCTGAAACAGTTGCTACAGCAGTCTATATAATGAACAGGACTGCCACTGCAGCAATACATGGCATGACGCCAGAGGAGATGTATACTGGTAGGAAACCAAATATTTCTCATTTGAAAATTTTTGGTTGCATTGCCTATGTCCATGTGCCAGATGAGTTGAGGTCCAAGTTGGATCCAAAAGCTGAGAAGTGCGTCTTTATTGGTTATTCTCTGCAGCAGAAAGGGTATAGATGCTATAACCCTTCTACACGTAAATTCACAGTGAGCAGAGATGTTGTTTTTGATGAGATGAGCAGCTGGTATAAACCAGTAAATGTGATGATTGATGTAGATGCACAAAATGGTAATGCTGCACCGAATTCACAGCAGCAATCACAAAATATTAGTGGACTTGCAGTGTCGTCTAGCAGTGGTTCACATACTTTGCCATGGGTAGGCAGATTGAGATCAGGAGAATCTCCTCAAAGCAATGCAGAGAGTGGTATGCAGGTATCACAAAAAGGAAAAGAGAAGGTAGATCAGCCCATGTTTGATGTGAATGCAGGTCACTCTTGTGTGGATGGTGAATCCAATGGCTCAGAACAGAGCATTGATGATGAGTTGGGTATTCCTTCTGTTGTTAGACCTGGAGTAAGGAAGACCATGGATGTTTTGAGAGCACCTGGAAGTGAGCCTATTTTGCGCAGGTCTACCAGGGTTAGGTATCTTGTGGATAGGCTGAAATATGATGGATTTACAGCCATTCACTATGCCTATATGGTCAAAGTGATACAGGAACCAGAACCCACTTCTTTTGAGCAAGCCATGGGAAATGAAAAATGGGAGAAAGCAATGGATGAAGAAATGGATGCCTTGGGTGCTAATGCTACATGGGAATTGGTGCCTTTGCCTAAAGACAAGAATGCAATTGGCTGTAAGTGGGTTTATAAGATCAAGCATAATGCAGATGGTTCTGTGAATAGATACAAGGCAAGATTAGTTGTCAAGGGGTATGCACAGACATATGGCATTGATTATGAAGAAACTTTCAGCCCGGTTGCAAGGATGGCAACCATAAGAGCAGCCATTGCTATGGCTGCATCAAAGGGATGGTCTTTACATCAGATGGATGTAAAGAATGCCTTCTTGCATGGTGATTTTCAAGAAGAGGTCTTTATGGAGCAGCCAGCAGGTTATGTTCATGCTATTCATCCTGAGTTTGTTTGCAGGTTGAAGAAAGCCTTGTATGGCTTGAAGCAAGCACCTAGCGCATGGTCTAACAAGATAGGACAATATCTTGTCACTATTGGCTTTCAGATTTCCAAGGCAGATTTCTCACTCTATGTGAGAAAAACAGAGAAAGGGATTATGCTGCTGGTCATTTATGTTGATGATTTGATCATCACAGATGATAGTGATGAAGATATCCTTCATGTGAAAATGCTATTAAGGTAGAAGTTTGAGATGAAGGATTTGGGAGAGCTGCGTTATTTCTTGGGCGTTGAGGTGATTAGATCACCAAGTGGGATACAGCTCTTGCAGAGGCAGTATGGATTGGACATGCTGTCCAAATATGGGATGACAGGCTGTAAGCCTATTTCAGTTCCTTTGGAGCAGAATGTGAAGCTGAGCACAGATACACGTGAGCTTTTGGAAGACCCTGTTGGGATATCTCAAGGTGTATGCCTCAGGCACACCTTATGTTTCTATGTGTGAGTGCTAGAGGCACAGTTAGGTGCCCACAAGCACATTAGGTGGTGGAAGAGCCACATAGGATGATTGAGAGAATCTAGGAGCAGATTGAGGAGATGATTGTGGAGCTCTGAGGTCATCAGTGATGTCAGTGAGCTTGTATGAGGTGCCTACTTAAGGACCTCACTTTTCTTCATTCCATAAGCAAGTATTCTGAGTTTGTGTCCACTCTACTCTTTCCTTTCAGTATTCCAACATGGTATCAGAGCCATTTGATCCTCCTTGAGCCCATTTCTGCCACATCATCATCTTCTTCCTCTTCTTCTTCTTCACCATCTCTCCCTCTTCTTCCAAAAATTTGCTTGAGCTTGTTCTCCTCCGGTTCTCACCCATTTCCCACGCCCTTCTAGCTGGAGATCCATCTTGTTGTGGCAAATTTCGGGCTGCAAGGAATTGACATATTTCCACCTCTGCTGGTCGCCATTGTACGATTTTCGTCGATTCTTCTTGCTGTGTTTTCTCTGCGCCTGCTCCTTCTTTCTCTAATTCCTTTCAGGGCAAGCTTCTCCATCCTTGGGCTACCTTGTGCTGAAATCTGAGCAGCAATGGCTGCATTTTGAAGGAGAAAACAGAGAAAAACCAGTCGACTTTGTTGAAGGAAGAGAAGGCGACCTGACGCATTTTTTCGCCTCTTCTTCCCAGAGGATCTACTGTGGTATACCATCTTTCTTTTGCCTCAGAAAGCCCCCTTTCTTTTGCTTTGAAGAGTGAGCTATAAGCCCTCCAAGTTCAGCTCTCTAGTTTTGACAGTTTTGACAAGCTTTTGAAAATGATGCTACATGAAATGCTACTCTAGCATTTCTGGTCTTTTGAAGTTTTCAATAACTTCAGTACAAGTGTTGCTTCAGTTTTGTTTTGACTTGCTAGACCTAGTTTTGATTGGAAAGTGTTTATTTCACCCACTTCTATGAAGCATGTAAGAAGAAGCATCATTGTTTGAAATCTGGTCACTACTATTTGCTACATCAAGTGCTCATATTTTGGAAGTTTTTCAGTTATTTTTGCCTTGTAAGAGAGATAGACACTGCCCAATATCTGGGTTAGACCCTCTCATGGCTACCATATTTAATCTTGAGAAGTTCAATGGAAAGGGCTTCCATACATGGCAAATGAAGGTGAAATTTTCATTGATGAGGGAGAACTTATGGGGACTTGTCAAACCGACTCCTACCGCTTCTTCTACGGCCTCCAATGCTGGACAAATCCTCAACTCCAACACGACCGGCAAGGGATCCAGCAAGAGAAGAAAAAGCATATGGTATAATTGCTCTTGCTCTAGGTGATGATTATATACACCATATCTCTGACTTAGAGTCTCCTTCGGAAGCTTGGCAGAAGCTAGACATGATTTTTGGTGCAAGCTCTCACATCTCTAAACTGTCACTTAAAATCTCTTTCTTTGAATTAAAGATGGCAAGTGATACTACTTTAGCAGCTCATGTCAACTATATGCGGAGTCTTATGACTCAATTAGCTTCTATCAACTCTCCTATCACTCCTGATGATGCTATGGCAGTGTTACTTAAGAGTATGCCTGAAGGATTTGATCACATTGTTAGCACTTTGAAGAATCTTCCCAATCCTAATCTTGAAGGCATTATCTCTGCTCTCCAAGAAGAAGAAAGGCATATGGAGCTCAGGAAAGGCAATGACACTGCTTATGCTGTAAAAGTCCAGAAGGGCAAGTATACTCCTTGCAATCACTGTGGAAAGACAAATCACCTTTCAAAGGACTGCTTCAAAGTTAATTCATGCAAGCAATGTGGCAAGAACAACCATAATGAGAAGTTTTGCAGAGCCAAAGCAAAGACAGAAAATGCAAATCTACTTACAGTTAATGAGCCTCCACAAGATGAGGCATCCTTTGAAGATTATGCATTTTAAAACACATCTCTATGTATGCTCCAGATCTCTCTTTTTATGTCAAGGTACTCAGCCTGGATAGTCCTCCAAAATGAATGAAATAAACTATTGTGTTTTGTGTGTTTTGTAAACACCTCTGGTCACCTTATGATGTAGGCCATGTGTATGTTTTGCTCCAAGGTACCTCCTGCAGACATTGTGTGCATGTACATGCAGGGGAGATAACCATTGGAAAGTCTTTTTGTATCCCTTTTGTTTACCTTACACCCAAGGAAACCCTTGCTAGCATGAGAACCTAGCCATAGATTTATCCTTGACCACCATGAGATGGCATGAGAAACTATGAGACTAGATGTATCCTTGACATAGCCTGAGGCATTCCCTTGAGGGGGGGTTTGTTGGGATATCTCAAGGTGTATGCCTCAGGCACACCTTATGTTTCTATGTGTGAGTGCTAGAGGCACAGCTAGGTGCCCACAAGCACAGTTAGGTGGTGGAAGAGCCACATAGGATGATTGAGAGAATCTAGGAGCAGATTGAGGAGATGATTGTGGAGCTCTGAGGTCATCAGTGATGTCAGTGAGCTTGTATGAGGTGCCTACTTAAGGACCTAACTTTTCTTCATTCCATAAGCAAGTATTCTGAGTTTGTGTCCACTCTACTCTTTCCTTTCAGTATTCCAACAGACCCTACTATGTACAGACGCATAGTAGGAAGTTTGATTTATATGACTATTACCAGGCCAGATCTAAGCTATGCTATTGGATTGGTAAGTCACTTTATGCAGGCTCCAAGGAAACCGCATTTGGATGCGGCTAGACGCATACTCAAGGATGTGAAGTCCACATTGCAGTATGGACTATTTTATGAGGATGGGGTTCAGATACAGTTGCATGGATACACTGATGCTGATTGGGCTGGTAGTATTTCTGATAGACGATCTACCAGTGGATATGTGTTCTCTTTTGGGAGTGCTGCAGTCACTTGGAGCAGCAAGAAACAGCCTACAGTTGCCTTGTCGAGCACAAAGGCTGAGTACAGCGGTGCAGCAATGGCTGCATGTGAGATAGCTTGGTTGCATAAGCTACTCTATGATATGCATCAGTCTACAGATGGGCCAGTTGTCATTTATTGTGACAACATGAGCAGTATACATTTGGCAATACATTTGGCAAAAAACCCAGTCTTTCGTGCTAGAACAAAGCACATTGAGGTGCATTATCACTATGTGCGGGAGAAGGTTTTACTAGGTCTTATTGATCTAGTTTATGTCAGTACAGAGGATCAGGTAGTGTACATATTCACGAAAGCATTGGGCGCAGAGAAGCTGCGCAAGTTCAAAAATCTGCTTGGTGTGTGCAGGAATTGGGATTGAGATTGAGGGGGAGTGTTGAGATATCGAGCTCGAATTGGGATTGAGATTGAGGGGGAGTGTTGAGATATCGAGCTCCACTCACGATATGCCAGGGTGACTGTTGTGCATTTATGTCAGCGACTTGTTAGCTGGAGATGCGGTTGGTACACCGCCCACAAATAATAGCTAGATGATAGCTATCCTTATCTACTCTAGTTTGTGGCTCAGTTAGTAAGCCACCTTAGTTAGTTGAGTTTGGTTTGAGACCCACATATAGGGCTCTTCTATTTCTTTATACTAGAGTTCTTTTGGCTTTCACAACTAAGAAGAGGAAAACTGTTTTCAGCCTCCACCTTTGTGTGTATTCCCCCATGTGAGAAAGCCGCAAGTGAGACTACTTCCCTCTCTCCCACTATCTTCACACCGCCATTGCCTGAGCCCTCTTAGGAGTAGATGGGAAATCTCAAGACGAAGATTTTGAGCCATTTTTTAGCTCATTTGGTTTAGTAACAAGGGAGAAATTGTCAAAACTCAGGTTCAGCCTGTAGCAACTCCCCCGGGCAAAAGTGCGCACCATTTCGTCCAACCTCTATGCTGGACCCTCTCTGGTATATGAGCTTTCTTTTGCTTCAGAAAGCCCTCTTTTCCTTGCTTTGAAGAGTGAGCTACAAGCCCTCCAAGTTCAGCCTTTTGGTTTTGACAGTTTTGGACAAGTTTTTGAAGATGATGCTACATAAATTGGTTTTTTGAAACTTTCAATAACTTCAGTACAAGTGTGGCTTCAGTTTTGTTTTAAATTTCTAGACTTGGATTTGATTGGAAAGTATTCATTTTAGCCACTTCTATGAAGCATGTAAGCAGAAGCATCATTGATTGAATATTGGTCACTAGTCTTTGCTACATAGTGCTCATATTTTGGAAGTCTTTCAGTTATTTTTTTTGCCTTGTAAGAGAGATAGACACTGCCCAATATCTGGGTTAGACCCTCTCATGGCTACCCTATTGAATCTAGAGAAGTTCAATGGAAAGGGCTTCCACACATGGCAGATGAAGGTGAAATTTGCATTGATGAGGGAGAACTTATGGGGACTTGTCAAACCTACTCCTACCGCATCTTCTACGGCCTCCAATGCTGGAGAATCCTCAACTCCGACACGACCGGCAAGGGACCCTGCTAGAGAAGAAAAAGCATATGGTATCATTGCTCTTGCTTTAGGAGATGATTATATTCACCATATCTCTGACTTGGAGTCTCCTTCAGAAGCTTGGCAGAAGCTTGACATGATTTTTGGTGCTAGCTCTCACATCTCTAAACTATCACTTAAAATCTCTTTCTTTGAATTGAAGGTGGCTAGTGGTACTACTTTAGCAGCTCATGTCAACTATATGTGGAGTCTTATGACTCAATTAGCTTCAATCAACTCTCCTATTACTCCAGATGATGCTATGGCAATGTTACTTAAGAGTATGCCTGAAGAATATGATCACATAGTTACCACTTTGAAAAATCTTCCTAATCCTAATCTTGAAGGTATTATCTCTGCTCTCCAAGAAGAAGAAAGGCATATGGAGCTCAGGAAAGGCAATGACACTGTTTATGATGTAAAAGTCTAGAAGGGCAAGTATACCCCTTGCAATCACTGTGGAAAGACAAATCACCTTTCAAAGGACTGCTTCAAAGTTAATCCATGCAAGTACTGTGGCAAGAACAACCATAATGAGAAGTTTTGTAGAGCCAAAGCAAAGACAGAAAATGCAAATCTACTTTCAGTTGATGAGCCTCCACAAGATGAGGCATCCTTTGAAGATTATGCATTTTAAAACATCTCTATGTATGCTCCAGATCTCTCTTTTTATGTCAAGGTACTCAGCCTGGATAGTCCTCCAAAATGAATGAAATAAACTATTGTGTTTTGTGTGTTTTGTAAACACCTCTGGTCCCTTATGATGTAGGCCATGTGTATGTTTTGCTCCATGGTACCTCCTACAGACATTGTGTGCATGTACATGCAGGGGAGATAACCATTGGAAGGTCTTCTTGTATCCCTTTTTGTTTACCTTACACCCATGGGAACCCTTGCTAGCATGAGAACCTAGCCATAGATTTATCCTTGACCACCATGAGATGGCATGAGAAACTATGAGACTAGATGTATCCTTGACATAGCCTGAGGCATTCCCTTGAGGGGGGGTTTGATGGGATATCTCAAGGTGTATGCCTCAGGCACAACTTGGTTTCTATGTGTGAGTGCTAGAGGCACAGTTAGGTGACCACAAGCACAGTTAGGTGGTGGAAAGCCACATAGGATGATTGAGAGAATCTAGGAGCAGATTGAGGAGATGATTGTGGAGCTCTGAAGTCATCAGTGATGTCAGTGAGCATGTATGAGGTGCCTACTTCAGGATCTCACTCTTCTTCATTCCATAATGCAAGTATTCTGAGTTTGTGTTCACTCTTTCCTTTCCTTTCAGCTTACCAACATAGGACCCCTACTGGGAGAAAATTTGTGAGGGTGAAGGTTAAAAGAGGATATAGAGATAATGAGGGGAGACAACAAGGGTGAGATGATGAGGGGAGATGATGAAAGAGTGTTAATAGTGGAAGAGAGAGTGTTAATAGTGAAGGCATAGGTGCATAAAGATGGATATTCTTAATTCAGACTTCGGCAGCTAAATTTTGACTACTGAATCCAATTTTGTGATTGTATCATGGTGAGTAGTTGCCCCTTTGTGTCCATGATGGCTAAATGGCCAATGAATAGTTCTTGGTGCTATCTTAACCTCTCTCGAGCGGTGGGTGATTTTCGTTGATTTGGCATACTCAAATGCCAACCAAGAATCTCAATTCCATTTGAGTTGTGAGTGGTGCGAGGAAAGAGCACCTTCGAACCTGTGGTGCTCGAGATCAGTAGGCCCCCACGATGAGGCTTATTCCTCAATTTGTATAAGTGGAGGGATGCTAGGCAGAGAATTCACCTAAGCTTTTGGGTGGATTGATTGATTTTTGGTGAATCGTGAAAGTTCTGGGGGCTCGAGAATGTTCTGGATTATTTTAGGTGGCGGTGGCTTCTTCAGGAAGCCACCGAATCGCCCCTATTAGAGGAGGAGGTGGGGGGGTAAGAGTTCAAACACGGAGGAGTGGGTAGGAGTAAGGAGGGAGCAGAGGAAGAGGGAAAGAAGGAGGAGGAAGGAGCAAGCTCAAGCAGGAAGGAGGGAGCGAAAGCAGGCAGCGGGAGGAGAAAGCAAGGCAGAAGAAGAAGAAGGATTAATTTTTTCAAGGCATAGGTTAATGCGAGCTGGCGAGGTGGAGTGCAAGAGAAATTAATAGGATAGAATTTATAAGAGCACGAGTAGTAGAGCGATTAGTGACTGAATATGTGTAAAGCAAAAGCAGCTTTGCATAAAGAGGGGTTGCCAACTTCCAAATCCTGATTACACTACCTGGTATCACATATAACATCTCATGAACTTGGGAGGGATGCAAGTCATGCAACTGTAGCAATGGCATAACAATATTGTGGGCGGCAGCATGGTCTTTTCATAAGCAAATAATGAAGGATGATTCGTTTATCAAAGTTGATGGAAAGTTGTTTTCTAGGAAGACTTGCTAAATGCTATTATGGGCTCGATTTTTTCATGCTAAAAAGATAAAAAAGAATGGACCCGGCCCTCGGGCAAGGCCAGAGTCTAAGAAGGTGGGTGTTTGATGGATAGATGGTTGACGAGGGTTGGGAAAAAAAAAAGAGAAGACAACTAATCATGAGAGCATGGCAGCTGTTTGAGGATGACACGCTTGCAAAGTGAAGTGCCTGCCTCAAAAGTCCAGAACCTTTTGGGCATCACCAAGACTCCAAGAGAAAGAGAGTCTGAGAGAGAGAGACACCATAATAGTTTATCTCCTTGTCTGCTCCTGCTGTCTTTGAAAGCCCCACCCCCCCACCATCTGCCCGCTTTATGGCATTATGCTTATTGCGGCCCAGGCCCCATGATCCAGAATGTAGCCTTTGTAGGTCTTTTGATGAGTCTCTTGCTCTCCTGCATGGTATTGACTCTCCACTCAGAGGGCATGGGAAATTTCAGGTCTTATGTGAGGTGAATGGCAAAATTTAGAAATTAGCCTTCGGCTCTGTCAATAGAAGGTTTCAATAGCTATCAGCACGTTTCAACTCGGATGAAATATGAATGTCCTTACAAGGTGCCCGATCGATCGGCTGGCTCAGATGGTACGAGTCGACGGTTGACCTCCATGCGCAGGCTCGCGGCCTCTATCCACAAGACAAATCGTCCAAATTCAACGGCAGATATTCTTATATTGTGTGGGGTTTCATTTTGCATTTTCAACTAGCTTTCCAGAGGAGCCGCTTTACCCAAGCTCAAAAGTGAAGAAGCCTAGGGAGCATGGACGTTTAGAAGCACGTATGTCCAAACCCAAAGCGATGAAATCTAGGGCGAATCAGAGTACAAAAAGCCGTCCGAGTGTAGCATGTCGTCAATTGCAGATTGTTTGATCTTCTCGTTTTATTTCTCTTTCTCTGCTCGTGCGCGCATTAGTATGGCTAAGGCATTGTGGCTAATTGTGATATCCCTTGTGTTAGTATCCGATCAGGTGCTTACAGCTAGCTACCTTTGGGATTCGGTGTTTCCTGGCACTAAGTGCTTTAAAATAGAGCAGATACGCATTTCTCTTTCTTAGGGCTGACTTCAAATATTTTCGAATGGACAGTCGCGTTGTCATCGTCCTGTGCATTGTCGGATTCAAAAGTGCTCATATGTTGTACATTGGAACTCTAAATTGAAGTCTAATAACTTGCAAAATTGGCTATCTGACAATAGGTTGGCGGTCAGGTCAACGCCTTGGCTTATGTGAGTATGTCTTTCAGAAATACGGCCGCTGACATAGCATTGGTTGGTCTACCGCAAGCATTCATGCGGCTCATAGAAACACTTCAACTCCCAAATTCTCCTGGACTCTTAGCCTGGTCTACGATGGCGCTGGCTGACGGAAGGACCGTTATCTATGCGCTCCATATGTTCAACTTACACGCTTGTAGCATTGGCGGCAATCCAGCTGAGAGATACACAGGGGACTCCGTGCGCCACTCGTTACTAAGCTCTTTCTATACATACGACCGGAGCGGATACCGGGATGGCTATCACTGAATACAGCTATTGAACTCGGGGCATACGTTGCGTCAACCCAGGTCGAGAACCTTATCTTGTTCTATGGCATTATATCGGGTCTAGGCTCTCGTAAGAATGCTTGGTTAGGCCGACGGGGTTCATCTATGCCTTCCAACACCTCCACCCCTTACTCACGTACAACCAAGCAAGGTGGAAAATCCACTAAGGCCCTTCTTTTGCAAATTGTTTTTATACAAATATACTTACAAATTTTAATTTTACATGTCATTTAGGACACACAAGGGTAGTTATATGAGAATGATCTCAACGGAAGCAAGAACGGAAGAAGGAGAGAGAGAGACAGAGAGGCACACAAGTTTCGTGGGTGCAAAACCACCCTAATCTTCTTTTTCATTCATTTATATATGTGTTTGAGTATTGTACATAACTGGGGTTAAGGCACAGTGACCTTTAACCCCCACAACCTCCCACTTAAAGGACAATGTGTCTTTAAGGGAGAGCAACCAGTGAGCATACTATCCAATGCCCATCAATACACGACAATACTCAAACCGCTGACTAGGTAGACTCTTCGTCAGCATATCTGCAGGGTTATCATCTATATGAACCTTGACAAGCTCTATGCGCTTGTCCTCAAGTACCTCCCTAATAAAATGGTACCTGACCTCAATGTGTTTGGTCTTTGCATGAAAGACCGGATTCCGTGCTAGCTGAATAGCACTCATGGAATCACTATGCAATGTCGGTACACCTGTATGAATCCCCAAATCTCCCACTAGCCGATCAAGCCATATAGCCTCCTTGCAACCCTCTGTGGCTACAACATACTCAGCCTCTGTGGTAGACAAAGCAATGCACTTCTGTGCACGAGACATCCACGACACTGCACCACCTGCAAAGGTGAACACATAACCAGAAGTGGATCTCCTACTATCCACATGCCCTGCATAGTCTGAATCTGTGTACCCAAGTACACACATGTCTCCTTTACCAAAGCAGATGCACATCTCCTTGGTACCCTTCATGTACCTCATGATGCACTTAACTGCCTCCCAATGCCTCTTTCCTGGATTAGCCATATACCGGCTAACAACTCCCACTGCAAATGCAATGTCTGGTCTAGTAGCTATCGTAGCATACATAAGACTCCCAACTGCTGATGCATAAGGAACCTTAGCCATCATGGCCCTCTTTGGGACTATCTGTATGACTCAGTTTCACATATGGAGGCAATGGAGTACTCACTGCCTTCCCCCCCTCCATATTGAAACGCTGCAATACTTTTGTAACATACTCTTTTTGTGAAAGCCAAAGGAGTTTCCTACTCCGATCACGCGTGATGCGCATACCAAGAATATGACCTGCAAGTCCCAAATCCTTCATATCAAAGGCCTCATGCAACTTGGACTTTAATGCATCTAGCTCATAAGTATTCTTGCTAGCCAATAGCATATCATTCACATATAATGCTAGGATTATCAGGCTATTATCCTTAGCCCTTTTAGTGTAGAGGCAGTGATCAATTTCACTCCTTCTAAAACCCTGGGACCGAATGAAAGCATCAAACTTCTGATACCATTCTCTAGGCGCTTGCTTAAGACCATAGAGACTCTTCTTCAGCTTGTAAACTAAATGCTCTTTGCCCTTTTCTTCAAAGCCTTCCGGCTGCACCATGTAAATTTCCTCATGCAAATCCCCATGCAAGAAATCTGTCTTGACATCCATTTGCATAAGCTCCATATCCTCTGATGCCACTAGTCCAAGCATTCATCTAAGTGTGGTCATCTTCACAACCGGAGAGAATATCTCATCAAAGTCCACACCCTTCTCTTGCTTGAACCCTTTAGCAACCAAACGGGCCTTGTACCTAGGCACATCATCACCTGTGACCTTCATTTTGTAGACCCATTTACATGGCAATGCTTTCTTTCCATGTGGCAAAGAAACCAAGTCCCAAGTCTTATTCTTCATAAGTACTCATCTCTGATTGCATAGCATACTCCCACTTGCGTTGATCCTCATGCATCATAGCCTCTTTGTAGCAAGAAGGCTCCCCGCAATCAGTAAGCATCACATAGTCTACCCCTGGAACAAACCTATCAGGCGGTCTAGACACTCTAGATGATCTTCTCAAGGGCATTTCAGCTTGCTGTCCCATTTGCATATCAGCCACATTTGGCTCATCATTTCCACTAATAGATGATCCATCATCTACCCTTGAATGTATACCTGTGGGAGTACTTGGTGGTACCATTTCTTGCACATTTGGTGCATGGACAGCTTGCTGTCTATCAACATATGTAGGTGGATTCACATCCTGGAAAGTGATTCTCCTCATTTCCACATCCCTCATGGGTGCCTTATGCATCTTCTTCTCATTGAAGACCACATCATGGCTGCGTATGATCTTCTTTGCTTCTGGATCCCAGAGACGATAGCCCATCTCTCCATTTTCACCATAACCCAGAAAGATGCATTTCCTAGACTTAGGATCTAGCTTCTTTCGAAGCTCTTTCGGCACATGTGCATATGCCTCACACCCAAATATACGCAAATGAGAGTAAGAGGGCTTCTTGCCACTCCATGCCTCTTCAGGAATACCACCATCCAAACTCTTACTAGGTGATCTATTGATCAGATGCACTGCAGTCTTCATTGCCTCAGCCCAAAAACCACCAGAAAGACTTGCATTGGAAAGCATGCATTGCAACCTTTCTTGAATGGTACGATTCATCTTTTCTGCAACTAGATTTTGCTCTGGAGTACGAGGGGATGTGAGCTCCCTCTTAATCCCACGTGTATCACAGAAATGCTGAAAGTCATGAGAGAGATACTCTCCACCATTGTCAGTCCGTAGGCATTTAAGCGTTCTACCTAACTGATTCTCAACCAAGGCCAGCCATTTCTGAAATACCTGGAATACATCACTCTTCCAAGCTATAGCATAAGCCCACACTTTCCTAGTTGCATCATCAATGAATGTCACATAGTATTCAGCCCCACCTAATGACCCTGTAGGCATGGGACCACATACATCTGAATGCACCAAATCGAGCTTTTCAAACTCTTTCTTTCCCCTTCTTTTATGGGCTGATTTAGTCTGCTTCCCATAGAGACAATGCTCACAAAATTCAAAATCAGAGAAACTCAAATGCGGTACATAACCCAAACAACATAAGAGTTTCATTCCATTCTGGCTCATGTGCCCCAACCTGCAATGCCACAAAGAAGCGCTTGGCTGCTCGGTTATTGCAACAACATGATCAAATACCCCTGATACATGTAAGGGATACAAAGTCCCACACTTGGCACCCCTAGCCAAAAGCATAGAGCCCTTCTGAATTTTCCAACTCTGAAAGCCAAAAGTGGTGTGAAAACCAGCATCATCTAGCTGACCCACTGAAATAAGACTCTTGGTCAGCTTAGGCACATGTCTCACATGTTTCAAAACAAATGCAGACCCATTTGCAAAAGAAAACTTTATGTCACCTACTCCCACTATGTCACATGCATAGTCATTTCCAAGATGCACACAACCTGTCTTTCCACTGTCATAAGTGGAGAACCATTCCCTATGGGGAGTAACATGGAATGAAGCACCAGAATCCAAAATCCAATCCTGGGAATATGCATCATCTAAAGTGGTAAGCAACTCTGTAGATAAACTAGACATGAACAGAACATCATTGTCACTATCATGTATGACTGCATTGATCTCCTCGATCTTCACTTTTCCTTTGTCCTCCCTTGGACTCTCTTCCTTTTGATTTGCACCCCAATTTGCATTCTTTTTCTTATCCTTTTGCTCTCTTTTCAGCTTGTAGCAATCCTTTTTCATATGGCCCTTCTTGCCACAATGGTAACACTCAATGTTCCGTGCCTTGGATTTGCTACGAGACTTCCCTCTTTCTTGGGACTTCCCCCTGAACTGTGATCTGCCCCTTTGCACATTTAAGGCTGCATCCTGCTTGTTGCCGTCCATAGACTTCCGTCTAATCTCCTTGGCCAATAAGCTACCCACAACATCATCAAATTTCAGTACTCCACCAGGTGTAGAGTTACTGACAGCTGTACGGAAGGTATCCCATGAGGATGGCAATGAACATAAGAGAAATATTGCCTTAGTCTCCGCATCAAAATTCATTTTCTGAGCCTGAAGCTGGCTGAAAATAATATTGAATTCATTCAAGTGAGAAGCAATGGAGACCCCTTCCTTCATCTGTAGCTCAAACAACCTCTTCATGAGGTAAACTTTATTAGAGGTAGTTTCCTTCTCATAAGTGGCACACAGTTTCTTCCACAAATCTTCCGTAGTCAGCTCATTTACTACTGTGAAATAAACTGACTCTGCAAGATGAAGTCTAATAGTAGACTTTGCTAATGCATCCAACTCATTCCAATCATCCTCAGACATATCCACAGGCTTAGCTTTAATACTTGCCAAGGGTTTAACCTGCTTCTTTTGAATAAGCACATCCCTTATTTGTTCTTTCCACAAAGAAAAGTTTGTCCCATCAAACTTTTTAATGCTGAAAAACTCCTTTTCAGACATGGAAGAGGATGCCATGATGCAAATGAAACAAAATCCCAAATGCTAGTGCCTGCAAGAGAGAATCACACCAAATACCAGGTGCACCCAAATGTGTATGCCAAAATAGAGTGAAATATCACCAAAACTCAAAGCTCAAAGCATCAAAAGATGCATCTGACTCATGTGCATATACTATGCATCCATATGAGCAAATCTGGCCCAAAAGAAAATGCCAATAAGTGCCAAATGACTCAAGCATAAACACCGTCCACTGGCATATGCATCAATAATATCTCATCCAAGAGAGCATAGCACTATCAGTGCATCACCTGCAATGTGTCAAAGCTGTCCCTCAGCTTAAAATAGCATCCATGTGCAAAGCGTCCATAAAAATAGCATCCCATAAGGCAATTTGAGCCTATCAGTGCATCCAATAAGGACTGTAATGCATCCAAATGGCCTATAAATCATCCACTGCAACCCAATGCACACCACGAATGAGCGCACACTGCTTAAACTGCAACCAGAGTGATCTGCATAAGGTATGCTCAAGAAATCATAGTCCCACGGTAATGAGCGCTACTGAAAATAGAACCTGAGATGCCTCAAAACATGGGCGCCATTGCATAATCAGACTCAGCAAGAAAATCTGCAAATATCTCTCTTCTACCAGAACTCCAAAATCCCAACCGATGAGTGAGAAATGGGATTCAACACTTATCCACTGCCATGTGGCATAAATCTAAGGTTTCAAAACCTTAGAATGAAAAATGCATAACAGAGAGACGAAATCGAATACACAGAGATCTATAACTCTGAAAATCCTCCACCGAATCGTGTAAGAACTGACAGGTAGGGGTTTTTGGGCGTCCGGAACGCAATGGGACCGACGGTTTTGGAAACCGTGGTCTCAATCACTGGGTCCAACACACGGACTGAAAAACGTTTTTGGAAACAGAGCTGTTTGTAAGCTCCACCAGAGTGCGAATGATGAGCAACATAGAAGTTTTAGGACCTCCTGAGTCCACCAGAACTGACAGATCTGCAAATGGTTGCTCCAAACTTGAGTTCCAACACCTGGGCAAAAAACGCAGAAACTGACACAGTGAGTTAGAAATCCAATGAAATGATCCCAGATTCAAGAATGAAGGTGTTTCCAAGCTCCTGAAGTAATGTGGACACCAAAAGCAAGCAATAGTTGCCTCTACAAGTCAATACAGAGTCTCTATCATCGAACGGAACAAGGAAAAGCTCAAAAAATGACTTTTTCTTTGAAACCACTTAACAGGCTCTCAAAACCACTTCGCAAAGCCAAAGTAACTTTTCCAAAGGTTCCTCCAAGGTCTCTACACACTCGGATGCAAGTAAAGTCACCCACAAAGCTTCCCACAGAGCTTCTCCTTCCTCCCACAGAGCTGCTGAGCTTCAAGCATTCACGCACGCTCAGCTAGATCACACAGGCTCTGATACCAGTTGAGAGTGATCTCAACGGAAGCAAGAACGGAAGAAGGAGAGAGAGAGAGACAGAGAGCCACACAAGTTTGGTGGGTGCAAAACCACCCTAATCTTCTTTTTCATTCATTTATATATGTGTTTGAGTATTGTACATAACTGGGGTTAAGGCACAGTGACCTTTAACCCCCACAGTTATATTGGGCACTTGAATGCACATGGTATGTATAGTTGTATGCTTATATTCCCTATGCGTAAATGTATGTGATAGAATGGTCACTCCAATATGCAAAAGATGTGCCTGTCTATCTATTAGGGTTATCAATGTTGCTCCATATGTGGTCCGTAAACAGTTGTTGGTTCATTTAATTTCAATTTGAAGTTTATTTTGGTCATCATAGTTTCTAGTTCCATTGTTTGTTTTGTTTTTTTCATCATGTCAATGTTGAAATCCCTAAGTAAGATAGTTGGTGAGTTAATTTTATGTTCTTGTGCTAGGATTCTTTGAAGGTATGTTATGAAAATGTGGTAATTAGTAGATGGTGGTCTGTATACATTGAGAACGTTGTAATTTACATCATTTTTTCGTATAACTATTATTGTTATTTCTATTCCTTGATGCACGTGTGTTTTTGCATCTACAATTTTTATGTCTTTCCTGACTAAGGTGCAAGATCCTGAGCATGAGTAATTTGTTATTGGATGGAAGTGTTTGTAGAATGATGCACCCGATTTTATGGTTCTCGTCTCTTGGAGGCAAATGACATCTGAGTTCATTAAGTGTTTTGTTCCCCTGACGTCCTCTTCATATTTTGTCAATGATCTTGTGTTCAAAGATTGTAGTAGAATTTTGTGTGACCCTCTCTTTTTTGTTTCTATATTTGTAATTGTATTCCATTTTGCTTCTTGTTTGAACCGGTCCATTTCTAACTTTACATCGTGCTCAAACACTAGGGAGATCTCGTCAAATACTATTAGTTGTAATTGTTCATATAGGGATGAAAGGGTGTCTAACTTGTCTCTAGACAAGGAGGTGAGGTTGTTTGTATGTGTTGGCAAATGAAGGGCAGAGTAGATAGTGTTCCCATTTATGTTGCGTGCCGCCTTTCCTGTATATGCAAGCATCAAGATGCTTGGCAAATCAGGATTAATGTTTGGTGTAATTTGGTTGTAATGGCATATCAACCCTTACACCAATAGAAGGAGCAAGTATGTCTTCCCTATTCCTGCCCCTCCAGTTAAAAACAAGTGTATTTTCTCATTTGGAAATTTTATTTTACGTATCATCAGATCGTCGAACAACTCTCTTTGCTCTTTAGTCAATGAACACAATTTGTGAAAGTATTCTTCATTGTCCCATAATCTTCATGCTAATAACAAATTGATCATTTTTTTTTTCTTTTGCAATTGTGGCATGTCAAGCCCTATGTCATATTGGACTTCTGCATTCATTTTACTACCTTCTTGCATTGTTATTTCATTGTCTTCATTTTGGGCTTCTTCGTTTAACATGTCCTCATTTTTTGCATCCTCATCATTTTTATACTTGTATTTTTCTTTGTTTTCTTCTATGGTAGATAATCTTTCATTGTATGCTTTTTCCCAACTTCCATGTAGTATCAATTCTGGTTCTCTTCATCCTTGAATGGATAGTATAGTACGAGTTGTTCACGATAAAAATTTTGTGGATCCTTGAATTTATTGAACTTTACAAATCTTATTATTGTCTTTCTTTCTCTTTTTGCTATTGGAGTTGGTGTAGTTTTACTACGCAGTAAATGTGGCCAAACAAATGTCATCCATCCCTCTTCTTTTCAAGTATTTGTCGATTATTGAGTTGTACGATATTTCTGTCAAGTCATTTGGGATCGTCGTTGGAGTGTATCCTTACGTTTAAGTAAAAATGCTCTTTTGTCTTTTTCATTTGTGTTTATGAATTGGAACTCTCCAGTAGACCTGTGTAGTGGCAAGGACAATGCAATGAAGGAGGCAAGTTGTGTGCTCATTTGTTGGGAGTGAAGGAAAGCATTTCCCATTTTGCACATTTGTTCTTGAGCGGTTGAGCTTTCTTGCATGCAAACCTTCATTGTTTATTTTAGTGTTTGCATTATGTTGTTGTCCATTTTTGTAATATACGATGTGCAATAAGAAGTGGCTGCATATGGATCCATTATGTACTGTATGTCCATGTTTGATTGCCATAGGTAAATGATTTTTCTATTGAAAGCGTTTCTGAATATGTCTTTTGGCTCTCTTTTTAGAAACAAGGTTGGTTTTGTGATGCTAGATTTTAGAGCTAGCAAGTATGATTCCATGTCAAGTTGCAAGTGTTCGAGCCATTCGTTGAATGACATTTCTGTTTGTGTTTGCAAGCTAGTGAGCCCCTCATCAACCCTCTATTGGATTGGTTGGTACCTCCTTCTCTCTTCTCCTTTTGTAGGTGTTAGAATCATTGTTTCAGGCAGAGGTGGTTTTGGGTAGTGGAACCTACAAACCCTCTTATTGTTCTTTGTGCATGTTGATGTATGCTTATGTGTTTGTATTTCTTTCATATTGTCATTCAAGAAGCTTTTATCACATGTAATGTGTTTGTCTATGAAGGATATCACTTGCTCTATATTTTCACTAGTTTTTTTTGGGGCATCTTTGACCCATATGATTCCATGTTCATGCTGGCTTCCTCTATTCTGAAATTCGGTCACAAAGAAATAGTCTTGGACATTACCTAGTAAGCTTGAATCTTTTTGTAGTAAAGACAACATGAGTTGCAACTTGTGAACATAATATCTTGCACACAATGTTGGGTTTCTCCTCACAAGTTTGTTTGTTTCTATGGGCGATTGTTGTACACTTGATGTATGGATATTAGAGGGATGGTATTGTGATACCAAAAATTGATATTTTTTATTTAGCATTAGTATTGTTTTCTTCTATGTTTGAAAAGAGTTTGAGTATCAAGTGATAGCCTAGCGGCTCTCACTTATTTCTATTTTCTAAGATATTGTATGGGATTGAGAGGATGAGTGGAATGGATGGTAAATACCATAGGTATGAATTATAAATACCTTGGTATGGGGTGAGAGTTATTTGCATATAGGGTATTATGGGGTTTTTAGAAAATAGGAAGAGTGAGTCATATAAAGAGGTGGGCTCATGTCCATGTGTTCCAATAATATAAGAGAGGCCACATGCCAAGCGTGTGGAAGGCATGTGGAGGAGTATGGAGTCAAGAGGAATCCTTC
The DNA here is from genome assembly GCF_047967505.1 of Dipteris shenzhenensis. Lineage (NCBI taxonomy): Eukaryota > Viridiplantae > Streptophyta > Polypodiopsida > Gleicheniales > Dipteridaceae > Dipteris > Dipteris shenzhenensis. Next base: position 45,831,696 of record NC_141611.1, read on the forward strand.
TAGAATTCCCATGTGGAATAAGGAGGATGTGGACATATGGAAAAGAGAGGGTCCCTATGGGCTCCATGTGGGGAGACTCTTGACTTTCTCAATATTTTAAGAGTCTTGAGCATCTTTTGATGGGACACATGGCAAGAGTAGCCAAAAAGGACATGGATGGTGATATATGGGCTTATGTGATTGATGGGGAAAGGAATCTACAGGCATCAATTGTAAATGGGTGAAGGAGGGTGACAAAATCTCTATAAAGGAGCCCTCCTCTCCCTTGTTCATCATATCTTCCATCATTAGAGTGTTACTTGGTGACATCACACTGTAGCATTGTGATAGCAAAGAAAATGTTGTAGACATCTTTACCAAACCACTCATTTGGATTTTGTTCAACCCAACCACAGAACACGGGAATGTCAGCCATGCCTGAAAAATGGAAAAGAGAGTGGAAATGAGGCTTATCTATTGGCCAACAATGGAAAGAGGTAGCTTGAACTGAAAATCAGGTGAATACATCCACAAAGCACACATAGGTGGGGTAGGGTGTGACTAGTGTATTGTGAAATACTACACGAGAAGAATCTTCAGCAAAGAATAGCTCGTAGACAATCTTAAAAGGACCAACCCTCATGATATCGCATGCATCTTTACAAGCAAGTGTTAGAGACATGGTGCTGCATGAGGTTGTTCATCAAGGCAAACAAGAATGCCATGACAAATGTCAACAATTGGAGAGGTTGCACATCACCTTCAGCTTCTTCCAGTTCTTATAATCGCCATGCTATCTCTTCAAAAGGGGTGTGTGGTCTGGCATCCTTCTTTTGAGCAATGTCCTTGACAACCTTCCTAATGATCTTCCGAAGTCGGTAAACTCATATCAAATATGCCCAACACTTAGTTTCATGATGACCATAACCTTTGCATTCCTTACAAATGATCACCTTCCTTCATGGCTTGCGGCTTTGTTGGGGCGGTGCTTCCACTCGCTTCATGTGTGATTGAAGTACAAGCTTCACATGCCAAGAAACCAGCAACTATATTTTGAGCTCGAGGGATATGCTGAATTTTTACCTCTTCAAATTGTTGGCAAAGTTCCAATGCTTGTTGATGTCGCACCTTCCACCTTCCACTAACTTGTTCACACATGAGTTGAGAATCTCCTTGCACCTCAAGTTGCTTGATGCAATGTTCTTGTGCCTTTTGTAGCCCAAAAATGAGTGTCGAGTACTCAGCTTGGTTGCAAGTACTTGCTGGTGCAAACTTGCTATAACAATACACCTCACCCCTTAGTGAAGGGAGCTTCACACCCACACTAGCAGCCTTGGTTGAAGGTTTCACCATCAAATTGGAGAAGCCAAGATGTCATCACACCAAGACTAAAACCCAGACATCCCAAGTTTCTCGGTAGTCCAAGATAGGTAGAAGAAGAGGGTGGGGAGAATCCAATACTTGAGCAAGACGTTCAGCACCAAATAACCTTGCAATCCTTTGTTGATAGTTTATCTTTAGACAAAAAATAATTACAACTTGAAGCTCAAAATGAGGCACAAAAGGTTGATTAGGTACAAAGGGATTCCTTGGTTGAAACATTACCAACCATAGCCAAGCCCTAGAAACCTTTGTAATGAGATCGAGAAGAAATCATTCAAGATGAGCTTGTCCACAGGAATTAATAAGCAGATGCACCAAATCTCCCCCCAAGCTTGGAGAGCATCCCACCCTTCTAAGAATGTTACCCTTTTAATTACCTCTGATGCAGCAAGTAGCTCGATCACCGCACAATGAGTAGAATTGAAATCAAAGTCCTCCTAGTGTATCACTAATTCTTCACCTTGAATCATTCACAATGTATCATCCCACCGTTGTCTCCTTGAACAATGCATTGTACAATCAGTTGTTGAAGATCGACATGAAGATCAAGAAAGAGATCTCGCCAATTGGTAGCTGTAATGAGCAGAGGACCAAGCACCAAATCCTTGAACTCATTGAGAAGTGACATAAATATCCACCCTCCTCGTGTGGCGTGCGTCCAAGGAGTGAACTTGAAAAAGTTCAGAATCTACCATCTAGTATCAGATATAAATAGAGCACATGAAATGAAGTACTTTTGATTTTTACAAGAAGAGGAAACTCCCTATGGTTAGAGAGTTACAGTTCATGATATTTCACCATATAAGCAACATCTTTACACTTTCATCACTTCCTATTTGCTGGCCCATTGGTAAGTCTTCCTTTTGTGAATGGGCAAGTCTTGGGTTCAATTCCCACTCCTTAATAAAAAGAGAGGAGAGGAGAGGAGAAGAGAAGAGGAAGAGGGGCACAAGATCTTTTGCAGGAGCCCAAAAAATCTTTTCGCGAAGCGCAGGTGTGCCAGAAGACGCAGGAACCCATGAAAACAGTTGCGATCTATCCGCGACACGTAGATGCACCAGAAGACACAGGAACTCAGAAAACAGTTGTGATTTGTGATCTGTTTGTGATGCATAGATGCGCTAGTTGCAACCAGAGAGTGTGGGGGTGTTGCAGATGCACATGAGTGGTTTTGCAGGTGCAGTCAACCAAAAGATGCGCAGGAACCCCAAAGATGCACATGAACCGTAGGCTAAAGGTGCAAGAACCCAGAAGATGCGCAAGAACCGTAGGCTAAAGGCACAGAAACTGAGAAGTTTTGTAGCTACAGAGACGAAGAACTATGAGCAGAAGATACGCAGATTGGAGGTGCAAAAGCAAAGAACCACACATTTAAGGTGCTGCAGAACTACCCCCAGCCATAGGAGTAACGAATTTTACACCACTATTCGTGGAGTTTTCGATCAAGCAGCCGCACCAATTCTATTAACTAGAAAAGAATTCAATGCATGAGGCTAGATGCTAGGCATGGTGATGCTCGAGGGCCATGGAGGAAAAGGGAACGTGAGGGAAGAAGCGTTAACATAGATGGGGAAAAAAAGATAAAGAGGGGTGGGATTGAAGAGGGGGACTATGGCACAAGGGGTAAGGAAGAGGGGGAAGAGGAGCATGTACATGATGGGAGGTGGAATGTAGAGATGGAGACATCAAGGGAAGAGAGTCATGCTTTATTGGAAAGATGGGGGGGAAATCAAAGTACTAGCTAGGTGGCTTTACAAGAATGAGCATGTTCCATCAAGGAATAGCCCCCTCCTTTTATAGCCAAGAGAGGGGGTCTCTCCCAATAAATGCATCCTCCCACATGCATGGTGTGTGTGGAAGAGTGTCCCACGTGGGCCAGGCAGTTACGCACTCGCAATTGTATGTGACAACCCTTTGACTAATTTTTTCACATACATCAAACCCCATATCCCAAGTCTAAGATACTCCCTTGGTCTCTTCCCAATTTTATAATAGGTTCAAACATCTAGGAGGACAAGTGGAGGGTTGGCACAAGGAATCTTGCCACCTCATCCTACTTTCCCATTATATTTAACTTGCATTCTTGGACTTTCTACACCCCCCCACATGGGCCTATCCTACATGGAGGGAATAATCCAATATAATATCCATCTCCACCTATTTTATATTACTTCTCCCATGGTCTTTGGGCCATATCTCACTAAATGCAGGCGTGGGACCACCTAGGTGGAGGGAGGACCCATGCCACCTTATCATTTTATATTATTACTACCATGGATTATGTATAACACACCTTATGGGTCCTCTTACATGGAAGGGTGGCACATGGTCATGCCTTGCCACCTCATCCCTGGGCCTTATGCACACCATACAAGCACACACACATATTTATGCCTTTTACTTTGGTCAAATTTATTCATAACACTGGATATAAAATATATGTGTCAACATGCTGCATGAATTACTCTATCAGTTTGGTACTTGAAATTTGTAGGTGGCAATGATTCCTTACGCAACTTAGACTCTTTCTTTGAAGTTATTTCTATTAGGTGTCCATTTAGCTATGATAGAGAGTGCTAAAAAAGTGACTTTCATGCATTAATTTGTGGTAGACATACCTTATACAATCAATCATGTCACATTAAAAGAACAATTAGTCCCTCCTTAGCATAGTGTAATTCTAAGTAAAGATTAGCCCGCTCACAGATCTAATCATATCTCGGCTTTTGATAGGGGATAGAAAATCTACATATACGTTCCTTAAGGCAATAGAAAGACAAATATTTAGTTCAAATTTTGATTTTCAAGCCACTATACACATTCCTAGCATAGGATTTCAGTGTTTTGTTGCTATCTATATGAAGTGAAAATATCCATTTCAAACAAAGTAGCTCCACAACTAACCTTTTCAAGCATTCTTTATTTTATGTAAAATCCTCCTTTCGGTAGTTCCCCTTCGAGACTTTGGTATTCCAATGTATCTATTAAAATTACGGTTCGTTATTATAAAGTGTAATTATACATCTATGCAATGATACAATTGACCCACTTTGCATTAGTAAAATAGGTTAAAAATTTCACAAGATCATTATCCACACAGTTTTAGGATAAGGACTTGAGTTATTTACACTTGGAAAGGCAACTTTACTATTTACACTTAGAAAGGAAACTTGAAAAAATAGAGTCATTATAATCTACTTCTTCAGAGAATTCCCTATCTCAGGAATATGAGTCTCCTAGCCTTCCCTTTCCAATCCATCGGGTTACTTAGCATGAGATAGAGAGTTCTTGCATCAGGATCTCAATGCTCCCTCCCCATAGGACTCTGAGGGAGACCAGCAGTGGGACGAATGGTGGGAGGGAAACGAACAACAGTGGCTAATGGTGGTGGATGGGGTGATGAACAATAGTAGCTAAGGGCAGAGGATGGGGAGATGGCTGATGGTGGCAGATGGCATTGGCTAAGGGCAGTCAACAATAGCATTGGATGGCGGTGACTAAGGGTGGAAACAATGGCACATGACAATGGCTTAAGGGGACCAATGATGGTGCACTGTGGAGGAAGATGTGGCGGCAGCTAAGGATGACAAATGGCAGCAGCGGTTAGAGGTCTTTGGACCGAATAGAGAGGAGAAGCAAACCGACATTGGATGGATAGAGAGGGTAGAAGGGGACTAGATAAAGGAGAGTAGAATGAAGACGAAGAAATGAAATGGAGAGAGAGAAGGGAGGGTGTGAGAGGAAAGGGAATGAAGACAAAGGAGTGCTACAAAAGTACAACAAAATAGAAGAACGAGTGTTGTAAGGAGTAAAACTTACTTTTGTACGATTGTCGGAAAGAGTTTCGTGTGTGGGAAGAAAAGAAATATCTTTTGAAAGATAATGTCATGTGTGTCCGTTAGTGAGGAAGGGATGAAGACAAATTGGATGGAAGAATGTCATAAGGCAAAGGAATGTTTACAAGAATGTCGGCTCTTTTTGTTTGCACTTCAAATTCGAATCGTCCCTTATTTCTATTTTAAAGTTCAAATTTGAATTGCTCTGGAAAATCTTCTCCCATTCACTTTTTTTTACTCTTCTTTTGTTCACATGGATATTAAAATTCCCCTCCCTTATATTTGGCAACCATCAAGAGATGAGTGACTCGTAGAACCCCTCGTCTTCCCCCCTCCCCTCCCCTTATTCGACGTCTCTCCCCTTACCTGAGATTAATTACCTCCTCCCCCTCCCCTTACGCAATGTCACTCCTCCTCCCCCTCCTCTTATTCAGTGTTAGTTCTCCTTCCCCCTTACCCAGCATTTGAGAGATGATGACTATGAAGGGGGCGATCATAAGGGATGAGGAGACAAGACCCCTACTCCCCTTACGCCTTGGTGACCATAGCTATCGTCAGGTGGTGCGGGGAGGGGAGACAATCTCCAATCCCTAGTGGCGCTCAAGGGGAGACCCCCCCTCCCCTTAACCCGTAGCCGCCACAACCACCGGAGGGGTTGAGGGAGGCAAGACAATTTCCACTCCTTAGCGGCGCTCAAATTTTTAATATTAATTAATTTAATTTTATTAAAATTTAAAATTATTTGATTTAATTAAATATAATTTATAGTGAAAATTAGTTTATAGTTTATTTTTTTAATTTATTAGGTTGAACATATCTCTTTATTTAAATCAAAATTAATGATTTTAATTTTTACTTCTTTTATTTTTTTGAATTTATATTTAAATAAATTAAACAATATATTTTCTATTTTTTAATTTCAAGTTAGTTTAGTATAAATATATATTGAAAGTATATTTGATTTAGTAGAATATATTTAATTTACTTTTAAATATTTTGCTTAATTAAATATACTTTAAATTTAAAAAACTTATATCTATATGAAATGATTAAAATTTGTTTATAAGATCTGTCTTGTCTCTTGCAAGCAACCTATTAAAATGAACATGAAAAAGAAATTAATTCTTTCTTTTTCTTCGATTCGAGGGTTGGTATAGCTTAGATTAGCAAAGATTAGTTTATCGATAGAGGAGAGAACTCTAAAATAACCAATCAAAGCCATGCTCAAAAATTCTAATTCGAGTGAGTCCTATGCTCACATGTGGTTTCTCACTCATAACACAACCCAATGAGAAAAGTTTTAGTTGACAAATCAATGAGAAAAGTCAGAGTTTCAATGGACACATTGCAATTGTTAGTCATGGATAGATCATAGTTTTTTTTTTTTTGCATGTCATCATTGTAAAGCCTTGTTGGCTATCATTTTTAATTTATGTATATATATTGAGCCTTGTAAAGCCTTTAAGGCTATTTTTCAATCATCCATTATGAAGTTTTCAAAGATTTTGTTAAAGAGACACATAGACAATTGTATCAAGGGGCACATTACAACTTGGGCACATTACAGTATGATGGGCAAAATGCATTGTATTTTAGTTTATACTTTAAAGACTTATTGGCTATTTTGTTAAAGCATTTTATGTATCTAATGTCTTGTGAGTCATTTTTCATGTAGGATTTTCAATTATTATGGAGCACTCTCAAGAGATTAGAGCATTTTTCTCTAGCACCACCTTACGTTTGAGTATGCCCCTGATAACTATGAAGGGAAGTGGACTCACATGCACATGGGAAGAAAAGTGTGGTTTCTCATTAAAAGATAAATTGAGCTAGTAACATCATAGGATGTCGAGGAAAGATATGGAGGAAATGAGGAGCCATGGAATGCAAGCTTCTCTAAGAACGATATAACTTCTAGCATGGTTGTGGGAATCATGATGGAACCAAAGAAACCATACTTAGATATTTTGTGAAGTGTTCACAACCTCATATGGGGGGCTATCATTTTATCTTATCAAGAGGTCTAAATAGGTTCGCAATACCACCTCCTCCACCATCAAACTTTATAGAATTACAAACTCCATTAGAGGCTTTGATGGATGAATGGAGTACATTTCTGAGTGCAAAGGCAAGTAGGTTGCGTCAAAAGATTATGGTTGAGTACTTTAACACTAGTTTGGTAGAAGGACATAAAAATGTCCTTGGACACTTTTATGTCTAGTTAACCTAGCCAGTTCCTAGAATTATTCAAAAGCATAGATAAGGTATTTTGGGGTTTTGATTATTTCACATAATAGCTTATATGCTGAAAAAAACTTGGAATTATTATGGATTAGAACTTGCACCTATTACTTTGAGTTCTACCTAAAGTTTTAACGTCAACCTAACACCAACATTTCAAGATGTTTTCTCAAGTTTTAGATAAAATGGACATAGTTCTTACTTAGAATGAGCTTCCTTAGAGTTTGTAAGTTTAACAAGTTCCAAACTCAACCATACTTTGTATATGTCGTCAATATGATATTATGGAGTAGCGTGAGTTTTTAGGAAACCTAATGTCATGTAGAACACCAAATTCAAATCGTATATTGAATGTTCCTTATGCTATAATTCACGCTAAATTCAAGATACAAGGGTTAAAGTATATCATAAACACACTATTCAAAATTTTTGGACTTGTGTAAAGTCTAATTTGAGAAATGGACTAAAAAACAGTCCAAAATTTTTGAATATACCAGTAATGTTGTTTTTTGAACTAGATTTGACAACTCAAAACAAAAGATTTGGTGATTAAGTACTAAGAACATCAATGCATAACCAAATCTCTTACAAAGGTGGTCTACATAAACATCTTCATAACTTCTTATGAATTAGCCTACTATAACCTAAGAACATCAATAGATGAACAATTCTCTTAAAAAGGTGGTGTAAATAAATGCCTTTGTAAATAGACACCTTTATGTATAAGTGGTGTGCACACACCTTTATGACCATTTCTTTTAGAAAGATGGTGTACATAACCCCCCCCCCCCAGATGGGCCTATCCTACAGGGAGGGAATAATCCAATATAATATCCATCTCCACCTATTTTCTATTACTTCTCCCCTGGTCCTTGGACCATATCTCACTAAATGCAGGCATGGGAGTGTTAAGATAGTGGGAGAGAAGGAAGGAGTCTCACTTGCGGCTTTCTCACATACACAATGGGGGAAGACACACAAAGATGGAGGCTAAAAACAGTTTTCCTTTTCTTAGTTGTGAAAGCCAAAAGAACTCTAGTACAAAGAAATAGAAGAACCCTATATGTGGGTCTCAAACCAAACTCAACTAACTAAGGTGGCATACTAACTGAGCCACGAACTAGAGTACATAAGGATAGATGTCATCCAGCTATTATTCATGGGTGGTGTACCAACCGCATCTACAGCTAATAAGTCAGTGACATAAATGCACAACGGTCACCCTGGCATATCACGAGTGGAGCTCGATATCTCAACAGGGACTACCTAGGTGGAGGGGTGGTGCATGGAGGACCCATGCCACCTTATCATTTTATATTATTACTACCATGGATTATGTACAACACACCTTATGGGTCCTCTTACATGGAAGGGTGGCACATGGTCATGCCCTGCCACCTCAACTCTGGTCCCTATGCACACCATATTTTATTATACTATTGCCACACATACAAACACACACACATATTTATGCCTTTTTCCTTAGACAAATTTATCCATAACAGTTCCCCCCCCAGGTAGGGAATGCATAGCATTTCCATACCTGGGTCCATCATGCACAAAGAAAGGCTTGAGGTAACGCTTGTTGATCACCTTCTTGCCGTATGGCTCATGTAGCTTCCGAACTTGTACAGACCCATTGCTACGTTCCTTGCTGACTTTGTATGGACCGGTCCACAATGGAAGGAACTTCTTATCCATTTGGTGGTCCAATCTGTTATCAAAGCATAGCACAACATCCCCCTCAGCAAAGTATCATTCCCATCCCTTGCGAATCCTAGCATCCAATCGGGCCTTTTGTCAATTCTTTTGAATCTCTGTTTGATCTAGGGCAAGGCATCGGGTTTCATCTAGCTTCTCAAGTTGCACCAACCGGGCCTCTACATGTTCATCTTCTGTCATCCTCTGTTCTTGTGCCAATCTCAAATCTGGAATCTCTATCTCTAGCGGTAAAATAGCCTCAGTACCGTACACCAACTCAAAAGGAGTGTGACCTGTAGATGTTTTATGAGTGATGTTGTAAGCCCATACGGCTTTTGTGACCTTCTGATCCCAATGGCTCCTGTTCCTTGTAGCCATTTTTCCCATGGTTTTACAAAGGAGGCCATTGGTCCGCTCCATTTGACCCATGGATGCTGGATAATAGCTTTCATCCTCATCATCACCTGAGCTAGAATCATCACCCTCAGACTCACTACCCTCATCTTCGACATTTTCCTCACTACCCTCTTCTTTCACATTTTCCTCTTCAAAGAAGGTAGTGCAAGTGTAATATGTGTCAAAGAACTCAATATGATGGGGGGTATCAATGACATTTACATTTCTACCTTGGCGTAGTAATTTCTCAGCAACAAAACCCATTCGATACAATGCTACTTCCCACCCATCATTCAGTAAATTCTTTGTCATCTCTAGTATCACATCTGGATGCATCAGCTTTCTGTAATCCACCATTGCTACATCAAGCTTAACCTTATTGTCCTCAAAGTAATGAAGCTCGAGAGTCCTAAAAGGAATTTTGATTAGATTGCCACCACCCCTGGATAAGAACCACATCAAGAAAGGCTGCAAGACTTGAATGGTAGTGCATTCCAAGACAGTCATATGATTGTATATATGATTGTATAGGACTATACCATGGTATACTTTTGAAAGTAAAGACCCAAATGCAGATGTCAAACTCGCATACAAGGCATCCCTTTGCGATTTTGTCACGAACAGGACCAACGTTGATCTTTTCTTATCTGCCATAGGACCTTCTACGTTAAACCACGCAAGTTCAACTATCCATGACACTGCAAGGTCTTGCAATTCATTTATGGAAAACACATGGCTTCTCCCAAGCATGACTGCTCATTGTTATGAAATGCTCTGTATCAATGCCATTGATGTGTGCAAAATTTGTATCATTCTCTAATAGAAAGATATCATAGGAGAAGCTGAATGGAGAACCATCATCTAAACCACCAATTGCTCTACCTTGTGTAGTGGACTGCAAGGCCTTTTTCTTGATGTCCATATATTCTGTCTCAATAACCTTTGGCATATTAGCTCTTAGATCCTTTGTTGGTGTGGCATCTGCATCCATTGAAGCCAACCACTTTCTAGCCCATGTCTTATCAAGGAGTTGACCTAGGCCAAGTGCTTTCTTCTTATCCACATCAATTGACTTGCCAACTAACTCATCATCAGATTTGAATAAAAACAATAGTGTCGAGTGAGTGACCACTTCATCCAAGTTGCTATGCTTGCTCTTCTTTCCAAAGAAGCAGTTACCGCTTAGGATCTTCTTGCATACTTCTTCTGTTATTGCATCTGGAACAAATCTTAATACTCTCCACCAAACAATAGACATCGGTTTCATTATTTCTTTCCTCTGAGTTGCAGTGTGCTCTAGTGCCTCAAAGGATATCTTTCATGTTTCATATGCTTGGCAAACATCCACGATGCTCTGAAACACTGAGTCCTCGTGAAAGACAATGCAAGTAACATCCCTATATCTTACAACGGCGGTGTTCAAATCCTTTGCCTCAACCTTATTACTTGGTATAACTTGCATATTGCTTACAACATCAATCAAGCATCTATAGAACCAAGTCCTCTTTGCCATGTACTCAGATGTAGGTCTCCTACCCTTCACTGTTTGTGGCTTTTCACAACCCACCCATAACTCCCTTACCTTTATCAGGATCTCAGAAAAACAAGAGCGTTTTTTCAACCTAAATGGAGTAGAATTCAGCCTTTTTTATTCTAGAATGTACTTCGAGTCATCATTAAATATGCATACAAAGACCGTATTAGATAATTCGGGAAAAACACAATTCCCAGAATGGCAGTTTTGGAAGAAATTGTAGCTCCCCTCAATGAAAAAACAGGAGAAATATGTGAAAATAGACTAGATAGCCATTCATGAAGTATGAAATATCAACTACATTCTCAAATAATAAATAGAATATCAGTGTCTAAACTACATTATCATCAACAAAATAATAAACTTTGAAACCCATTTGAGTTAGATTCATCTCGTGAGCCATAGTGATGTTCAAAAACACCTTCATAATAGCTCTCTGAAATTTCCATTGATATTGAGGCTCACTTTTTTGTGAGCATTCTCATTTGAAAATCTCCAAAACACCACTTAAAAAATGTAGAGTGTAATTAATAACCATGAGTATTGCAATGAAAACGCATAGGCTCTTTAACTTGACCAAGTGTTTTTAGAGGAGAATGAATGCAAGATATATAGTTGATGGAAAATCAATGGGCAATGACAAGCATTTGATGTAAATTAGGTGGCAATGACAATCATTTATTGTGCACTTTCAATGTTTAGACTGACTAGCATTATTGTAAAAGGATAACTTTACATGTCATGTTGATTACTCATTGCAAAGTAAAAAAGTACACTTTAGTATGAAAACATAACTTGTTGGTGCACCATTGAAATCCCTAAAATAAATCATGATTCCAAAGAAACTCTCAATTTCTAGCCCCAAAGAGAATGGCACCGGAAAGAATGGCACGAGAGACACTCCTTCAAAATACATTATGAATGTAGTTATGAACATGTTTGCATATTATTCACACACAACAATTATGCACCAATTTACATAGCTGGCAAGAAAGTAGTAATTCCCATAAGTAATGATTGTATAAAGAAATACAATGTTATTATTCAAAACTCATAGTCTGCAAATAGCTCCTCTCCTGCATCTATATCATCTATGGATTCAATACAAATGTGACCATATTCTGCAATATATATGTTCATCATGGGGTCATACCAAGGTGGAACATTAGGGGAAAATACATAACAAACGTTTGGCTTTACATTGGTATTTCTATTGCTATTAATAAATTCTGCCACATTGCCATATTGAACATCACCAACAATATGTACCATATCCTTCATAGGGACAGTAGGGTCCTCTTGAATAGAGTACTTCTTTAGCCTTGGATGAACTCTACATAATTCCTTCCAGTCTCTGTAGGAGTACTTGTCACCTCCATAATGGAGAATAGTAGTCCCTCTCTTGATGGAGTCATGCACAAACAAGCCCAAGCCAGCACCTGTAATGGTTGATTCATGCACCTTGAAAGCCACATTTTTTATCCAGAACACTTCGTTGATAGGGACAGGTAACTTTGGTAGTCCAAATGGATCTCATTCTGGTATGTACCTACTCAAGCTTGATTTGAACGTATATCTATCTACATCACAAAAGACAAATTCAATTAGCTGCAACAACAGTTATATAGACTTGAGATAAAATCAAAAAACACTTTGACATATGTACCTTCATGGAAAATACGCATTCTGTAGTCGGTTTATGTAGCTCTTAGCAATGTATTTCTTGATATAGTGACCTTTGTACCCTAGGTCTATAGCCAATTGAGAAACTTGCATAGCATTCATGCTAGAGAGTTGCGGAGCATTCCTTAAAAGTCTTATTTGGGATGCATTGAGTTTAGGCACCTGGCCATCACCACCATGGGTTGCCCTAGGGTGTACACCCTTTGGTTCTGTATTACCACCTATAGCCCTCTCTCTTAGTTGATCTGCAAGAGGAAGATTTCTTGTTTTATATTCCATTCTTGACCATGCATGATTTTCCTCCCTCCATTCATCAATTACTTTCTGGACAAGGTTGAAATCCTTATGCCCCTCCATCATAGGTAATTGTCCATAACGATTTGTCTCAATCATGCTGTGCACATCTTTAGTTTCGTCGAGTTGTAGTAAGTACGGCATCAACTCTCTCAATAGAATATTATCATCCTTGTCTTGTACATCAAACGTTGAAGGAAATATGCAATTTGATGGAGGGCTAATGCAAGCCTTGTATGGGGAGTCATCAACAAGGATTGTCCTTCTAGCATCACATCCAAATGCCTTTGAGATTTTTGCTAAGGGTTTGAACATTGCCTCAACACCAACCTTATCAGGCCTATTTATCCTCGTCTTACTGTAAGTGTAGCATCCTTGCTGAGACCATATAACAAAGAAAGGGAGGCTCTCATTTGCATAATCTTGCAACTTTCCTACCATATCAAGTATGTTATACTCCATCGCATTTGACCAGATACCTACATTAAGTCTTTGTACCAAGATTTTAAGGAATTCTATGCACCCAGGATGAACAACCCTATAACTATTTTTGCCATGCATAATAGACGGATGTATTGGAGACTTGAATAGGTAGCGACTTAATAACAAGCCATTCAAGTCTAATATGATTGTTATTCGTGGCATATCCAAAGAAATTGTATGTGGATATAGATCCAAATTCTCCTTGAAGTTGCTGGCTTCTAACTCATCCAAATTGTCAGGTGCTATGTTTTCATACATGTTTACAACAACAATAAGATTATCTAGTCTTGTCCCCAATGTTGAGACAGTACGTTCATCCATGTTCTCTTCTAAAAGTATAGGATTCATTATATTCCTTGCAATTTTCTCCATTTTAGGGGTTATGTTTTCTTCTATACCTCCTGTATCCATCGCGTAATTGATAGTCCCCATTTTGGGTGGTATGTTTTCCTCTATATTTGATGTCTCCATATCCTTCCATGCATCATTGGTCCCTGTGGAAGTTGAGGAATATAGAAATATTTTGATTCTTTAGAGTGTATTCAACAATGTCGAAGCACAAAAGCATATGAAACTAATAAATAACAATAAAGTACGAACATTATCCATCGCCGTTCACTGATTCAATTGTCTTTTTGGGGAATGGCACTGGTGCCAATCTCTCTAAAGGTCAATTGAGAATGCAAATAGTGCAACCTTTCTCTCTGATCTCATAGAGAGAATGGCACTAGTGCCATTCTTCTCTTGGGGTGGTGCTAGTGCCATTTTACATATAAGGTTATGGAGAAGGCCACTAGTGCCTTTCTCTATATCCTCATTGGGAGGAGAGAATACTACTAGTGCCTCCCCCCATGTCCCAAAAGAAATGTACAATGCATGATCTGAAAGCATAGATATTGTATTACTTTGGTCCAATAGATTTGTAGAAAGCACCCAAATCCAAACTTTGGTAGCATAGTTAATACTATACAATTTTTAATCTTTGTAATGCTTTTAGATTTGTTTTCTGTGGCAATGAGCCCTTGGATGTTCCTTCTGGTGCTAAAAAATTAAGCTCAGCAAGAGTACCTTCCTGCGATAGGGCTCCATATTGTGAAAATGCAATAGAACGTTGGCAGCTACCTATGGTTGCGGTCCGACCTGGCCTCCTAGAGGTGGCTCTATGTTTGATAAGGGCCACGATAACCCCTGTCAATCATGCCCCAATCCACAATATCGAAGGGACATCTCCAAGGATAATCGCAAAATCTATCGTCTCACATGTCTCCCATTATAGTCTTGCATCTGTTACTGCACATAATATAGTAGTCTAGCGTTCTCCAACCATCATCTTAGCAACATCTCAACGTCTCCCAATTCTTTATTCTAAATCTTTCATCTCACATTATGAGTCTGCAGTTCTATAAATCCCTCTAGTCGTTTGTCTTCTACATCTCGCCCGCAACTTTACAGCCAAACACTTCTTCCACTTTGTTCTCATTACATTCCTCCTCTCCTTAAACTTACTCCTTCCATCTTGCTCGTAGCCTTACAGCCAAACACTTCTTCCACTTTACTCTCATTACCTTCCTCCTCTCCTCAAGCTTACTCCTTCCATCTTGCCCGTGGCCTTACTCTGAAACTCGAGTCTACTCCCATTATCATTTTGCACTCATCTCATAGCCTTACTCTCAAACTCTTCTTCCATCTCGCCTTGCTCCCTCACTATCTCTTGTTCCTAATTCCATATTCTCGTAGCTTAAAGCTTCATGGATCTTTTTAAAGTCATCAATTCCGTGGAGAAAGCCATTAGCACCAACAAAGATTGGATCGCTGAGAACGAGGCAAAACGCCAACTCGTCATCCAAAATCTTTGAGATCAGAATCACATAGCCACCATGCATGCAACAGACACGTCACGCTCATTCTAGATTTCCAACCACATCATCATATCAATATGCTACTTTCCCACTCTCTTCTCAAAGCCATAGACCAAGGCCATTAATGATTAATCCACACTTAAGACCTTAGGCACTCTTTTCCACTGACAAACTTCACATAGGGAAATTAATGCATAAATGCCCACACTTGACCACACAATCACATGACCTCGGAAGACAATGATAGACACATGTCATCCAAAAACAACACCTCATCGCATTGGATACCATGATGCTCTGGAAGACCTAGTGCACCCACACTACTACTCATCATCTCCTATAGGAATCCCTGAAAAACATACTTTCATAACTTTGAATATTTACATCAGTTCATATTTTTTTGAAAAAGCACCCACTAAACCAAAAGCCCCCAGCTACACTAGCTGTGTACCTCTGTGTCTATCCGCTATATACATGCTGTGCACAAAAGCCTCCTGCTCATGATACTCCCACATCTCCTCAAGTTGAAGCATGCATGCACAAAGTCTCTCTTATTGTTGTTTGCTGCATCTGCAGCATGGCTACGATGGCAGAAGCTGTCACCAAGGCCTCTGCAGCCAGGGGTGCTGGTGGTGTAGGGGCTACGGAAGTTGCGTCCCCCTCCACCTCTGGGTTGGCTGTGCCAATGCCACTCATGGTGTCTCTGCCGGATCTCATCTGTACCATAAACTAGTGGCTGTCCCTGACTAAACTTCACCATCTCAGGACAAAAAACTTAAGCTCTAATACCAATGTAGCAGGAAGAAGACTAACTCACTCTCTCTCCTACTAGCTGCTGACTAAATACAGATAGAAACTGAGAGAACGATGCACTCACAAACACAAGTGGAAGCGGTGAGGTGAGTGTAAGAACTGAGAGGACATATAGGAGTCTCCGAAGAGCGAAAATCAAACTATATATATGTCTGCCCAAAGGTCTGTATACAACAGTAAATAACTGGAGAATAATACTCTATGGAAGGAAGATCCTTCACTGCAAGGAATGGAGAAAGTACTCAGGGAGAACTGAATCCTTCCTGTAGAACACTGCAAAGTGTTGGCGCGTTGAAGGTGCCCTGCTGCTGCTGTCTGGAGCTGAAATCGGAACCTGACTGTGGACCTGTAGGAGGCGAGGGAAGGAAGCGACCTGCCCCGGCCTGAACCACCCTGATCTGCTGCTGCTGGCTGGAGGTAGATCTGCCCTGAATCAGCATTGATGAGCCTACTTGAGGGGGGTGTATGCCTCTGAATTGCCTGAGCGTCAAATTGTCTACTCAAGCCCTAAATTGGGGCAAGGGAGGCATCCAAGTGGGCCTGGCTCCTAGACCAGCAGCAGGGTGCATTCTTCTTGCATATCTTCCCATAATGCTGCATTTCTGAGCCCAGGTGGACTGTGTTACCCCTTTATATCCATCAGGAGGCAAGGTGTATTGGGCAAACTGTCATAGGCATCTGCAGGCCGTAGCATGCTGCAGACAGCGGATGCCAGGAGCGCCACATGGCAATGCCACAGCAGCCGCCCAATCAGCCACCACCACGTGGCAAGGCCGGCTGACAGTCAACAGACCTGACCCTGGGTCGGGACAGGTCAGGCAGACCAGGGACCTGGTTGGTTCAGCCCAAGGCCTGGTCGGTCTAGTTCAGGACCCTTGGGGGCCTATATGCAGCCTTATTGCAGGTGCCAGTGCACTCGAACACCGCTGGTGACGGGAACATAACAACATTATCAGCTATGTTGCCATCCCGTCATTATGACCTGCCCCATTTAGAGTTCTGTACCCATTCTTTCCAACGCAAATGCTTGCCACTTCCCTTTCATAACCCAAGGATAACATTCTTGCTACTCAATCCATCATACCCCAATGCACACCTTTCCTCAGAAATCATATCTGGTGGTATCTCAGGGTGCTATATTGCTTCAACCTAGCTCCATTGGCAATGTACCATAAGAATGTGACCTTCTTGATTAAAATAAGACAAACTATCTTGCCTTCAATTTTGTAAGTGTTTGCAGTAGCAGCTATCATAAACCAGTACCAGGATTCCATCTTCATGAGTCTTCCCAGGTATATTTCAGGTTTTCTAAGGTCTTGCCAGGTATCTTTGAGGATTGCATATGCACCCTCATTTTTTTAATTCTCTGTGCATCGTCCCACATGCTATTAGCTGCATAAATGTTAGTCATCAAGACATATCCAGCAGCATTGCTGTTATCAAATCTGACAAGATGGTCAAAAGCTTGTTTTCCTAGCTCTAGATAGCCATATTTTGCACAAGATCCCAGCAAAGCCACCCAAACAACAGAATCAGGCTCATACGGCATTTCCAAAACCAGTTCCTCTGCCTCATCTAAGCATCCTGCACGGCCAAGAAGGTCAATCATACAAATATAGTGTTCAACATCTGGTGTGAGATTATAGTCCTTCATAGACTTGAAATGATTATGTGCTTCCTGAATTAAACCTGCATGGCTGCAAGCAGAAAGAAGGCTTATGAACGTGACAGCGTCTGGCTGTATCCCTTCTCGCTGCATGCTTACTAAGCACTGTTGGCATAGTTTAAAATGACCATGATTGGAAAATCCAGCAATCATTGCAGACCACGACACTACATCACGAATAGGCAGCTTGTTAAATACCCTGCATGCATCTTCTAGGCTGCCACATTTGGCATACATATCAATCAGTGTGTTTCCAATAGATAAACCTAGCTCGAGTCCTCGTTTCAAAACGTCATCATGGTTCAGCTGGCCCTGGTCTAGGGCTGCCATGCCGGCACATGCCTTCAGGACGTAGATGAATGTGATCTCACTTGGCTCTGTGCCCTCCTGCTTCATTTTTACAAACATGTTTAGGGCATTCTCACAATGTCCATGGCTCACATAACCGGAAAATATTGCATTCCATGACACAACATCACGTATCAGTAACCTATCAAAAACATTGTGTGCATCCTCTAGATTGCCACATTTGGAATACATATCAACCACTGTGTTTCCAAGGACCTCTGACATCAAACCTTGTCTTGTAATGGAATCATGAATCAATTGTCCCTGTTCTAGGGATGGGATGCACACACATGCTTTCAGGACTGACATGAATGTGATCTCATTTGGCTCCATGCCCTCCTGTTGCATATTCCTGAACAATTGTAGGGCTTTCTCTCCATATCCATGCTCTACATATCCCGAAATCATCGCAGTCCATGATACCACATTTCGCGATGGTAGTCTTTCGAACATTTTGAATGCATCTTCTAAGCTGCAGCATTTGGCATACATGTCCACCAAGGCACTTCCAATAAATACATCTAACTGAAGCCCCCGTTCCGTTATCTCAGAATGGATCCACTTACCCTGAACTGGGTCTCCTACACATGTGCATGCTTTTAGAATACAAGCAAATGTAACCTTATTTGGCTTTATAGCCTCTTGCATTTTTGTGAACAGCTGGAGGGCTTCCTGACCTTGCCCATTGTTAGTATATCCTGCAATGATTGCATTCCATGACACTACACTTTGTTCTTCCAATCGGTCAAACACCCAATGTGCTGCCTTAAGGCTGCCGCTTTTGGCATACATGTCAACCAGAATGCATCCAATAACAATTCTCGACCCAAGGCCCTGCTTTAAGATTTTAGCATGGATCAGCTTGCCCTGATCAAGGGCACCAACGCTGGCGCATGCTTTCAGAGCCGATACAAATGTCACCTCATTTGGTTCAGTCCCCATCTGTTGCAATTCCTGAAATAATTTGAGGGCTTCCAAGCCACGTCCACACTGTGCATACCCTGCAATCATTGCATTCCATGAGATTATATTTCGTTTAGTCATGTTATCAAACAGCTTACGTGCAACTTCTACACTTCCACATTTTGCATACATGTCAACAAGAATGCTTCCAATAAATAGATCCGACTCAAGGCCTCGTTTCCTAACAACAGCATGGATCAGCTTGCCCTGAGCCAGGGCTAACATGCTGGAACATGCCTTGAGGATGCACAGAAAGGTGACCTTGTTTGGCTCAATTGCCTCATTTTGCATTCTGTGGAAAATTTGCAATGCTTGCACGCCCAACCCATGTTGGACATAGCCGGCTATCATTGCATTCCATGACACAACATCTCGTATCTGCATCTTTTGAAACACATCAAGTGCATCTTCTAGTCTGCCAATTTTCGCATGCATATCAACCAATGCATTCCCAATGAAGAGATCTGCTTCAAGTCCTTGTGTCATGATGTCAGAATGGATAATTTTCCCCTGATCTTGGTCTCGTATCTTCGCACAAGCCTTCAGGACTGCAACGTATGTATATGAGCTTGGTTTAACAGAAAATGTCTGCATTTGATTGAATAGAAGCATAGCCTGCTCATGTGGACCATAATATGCATGCGCAAAAATAATGGCAGTCCAGGTGTACACACTTTTTTCTTGCAACCTCAAGAAAACTTGCAAGGCTTCGGGCATGCTTCCACATGAAGCAAACATGCGGATGAGTAGGCAGATAAGATTGTTGTTCCATTGCAGTTTATTTTCATAAATTAGGGAATGCACTCGTCTACCTGACTCCAGGTCATTTTTCCTCATACAACATTGCAAAAGACATGTCAAAAGCTCTACAGAAACTTGTAATCCTTCTTTAAACATACAATCAACAGTAGCAAGTGCCTCTCCTAGTCGTCCCTCCATGCACAATTTGTAGAGCCTGCCATAGAGGAAGATCAACCATCAAATCTCTTTGTAGACTGTGACTTCTGTGACCAAATATATCACAAAAAACTGACTGCCAAAAACATGGATGTCGTTCGTATTAGTAGGATGGACTCAATGAGCAACAAGCAGACCTAGATAAGAGCATTTTTTATATAATGATTGGAAGAAGCAACACATAACAGTGTGACTTCAATGGACTAAAATCTACATTCATGGAGCGACATGAAGAGGAAAGTACCTCTAAGGGAAGCAGCTATTGCCAGAGGCATGATGTATTAAATCCTTGGCAAAAGGCAGGGGACTCAGAGGAGCTAGAGAACCTATATATCATCAGAAGGCTTAAAAAATATCTCTGACTTTAAAGGTGGAGACAATAGATTTAAAAATTAACGTAAACGTGACCCAATGGGAAAGCTATTTAAATAGGGCCTTGGCCTATGCACCCATGGCAAGAGGGCCATTTTACTTTGTACAACGCCACTTGTTAACGCTTCTGACATGGAGGCACTGGTCAACTGCACAGGCTAATTTAGATGTACATCTGGTATAGGAAAGATGGCAGGAGTGAGACCAAGGCACATGTTGCCTATCATGTCAAGATCTTCCCAGCCTTAGAGATGGGACTGGACCTTATAGAGCTTTATATATATGAAACCTCCGTCAGACC
This sequence comes from Dipteris shenzhenensis, assembly GCF_047967505.1. Classification (NCBI taxonomy): domain Eukaryota; kingdom Viridiplantae; phylum Streptophyta; class Polypodiopsida; order Gleicheniales; family Dipteridaceae; genus Dipteris; species Dipteris shenzhenensis. The sequence goes on from NC_141611.1 coordinate 45,852,505, forward strand.
AAAATATACCCAATCTTACAAATTAAACTTTTCTATATAGAACAAGCAAAAGAACAAAGGAAAGAAAGGAGTTTGTAAGTGACTTTAGAAAAAATTATGAGCAAATGAGAAAAAATAAAAGAATAATAACTTAGTAAGCAAAGCTATGCTTACGTTCTCATCAGTACCCAAGTATAAGCTGCCATCTGGATTTCAAAAGATTCTGGAATCTTGCGAAAGAGCTTAGAGATGGGACTGGCCTAGACCTGATATACCTTACAATGCAGAGTTGCAGGTTACCTTTATTATCAGTCCCAGAAGTAGCTTCTAGACTGACATATTGAGCGTCCGCCCCTTGTCTAGGTGCTACTTGACAACCTGTTTCTCATTGAAATGCGAGATAGGACCAGGAAGAACCTGGACAAAATGTAAAGCAGGTGGCTGACACGACTTGAGTCAGCAAGATCCTCCCCAAAAAGCAGATAAGTTATTAGCCAGGTCATCCACTTGCACAAAGATGAGCATCAAGCTAAGCTTCGGTAGATGGGCACTACAGACGTGGCCCGCAATTAAGGCCCATACACAAAAATAGTCTTGAGCACATATTACCTATTGAGGAGCTATTGATGCGTACAGTATGCCTAAAGGAATCAACAGCATCACTGAAAGATCTATGATGTCATTCCAGGTTATTGGCTTATTGTGACATAAGTGCACCATGTATTTGTGAAATAGTTTTTCTCGGAAAGAGGCAGTGATGTATTGGAGCAGGCCTCAAAAAGCTTTTACATAGTATGGGCACAACTCTTCATCTAGTCTTCACGCTACACATCAACAATATGGCATCTACCATAAGTCAATACCTTAAGCCTACCCATAAGAACAAGGAAAGGCATTTGAGACTGCTGATAATGAGGCCATATGATCAGAGCGGATATACTATCTTCCAGATCAGCACCAGCCAAAAATTCTTCGATAAGAAACCCCTCAAAACCCCCATTATGGCTGGAGACATTCCTAAAGACTGTCTGATACTGAAATCCTAGACCTGCAGCAAAAGTCAATCTAATCAAATATCATACCAAATATAAATTGAAGGAGTTTCTCTTGCTATCTTCCAAAATGGTCATGTTCAATGGAACTGGCAGGTAAGCCTACCCTTATTGAATAGCCAGCTATCCTTCGACACAGAGGCAGCACACATGGCATTTCAATAAGAGATAAATCAAGTTCTCTTGATAACTGAAAACACCTTACCCATATACATTCAGGCTAGCTGAAGGTGCTTTTTACATGTTGAATGTCGCATGATTTTCTTTTAAAAATCAGAGGACTGAACCGCCACCTCAAAATGATCAATGGCCGATAAAATAGAATTAGCCAAATTTTGGCGAAGTGACTCCTATCCAAGCCATTATCTTGCTAGTATCCACAGTTAGAGGCCTCTAATCTGTTATTGTCCATTCTTCTAGTTCTCCTAAGAAACACCGAGTCGAGCTTGTGGCAGGCCATTAAATTAAGAGCTCTGGACTGCCACAATGTTCTCACCCAAGATGAGACCCCTCTGAGGCCGTCTTGTCTTTGCCATTCCACCTTAGGCATCACATCCTGCCATGTGCCCACAAATCCCTAATAAAGTCTGAAACAACTTGTCCTGAGAGTCCATATGCTGCTTGTCTCCGGGTTTAGAGAGAGTCCAGAAACCAGCAACGCAACTGTCATCCAAGGGGCATTAACACATACATTCCTCGTCAGCAACTAGCATGCAAGGGAAGTTGCTACGGCAAACTTTGCCAAACCAAACCCAGAATCAAATATCCCCCTTTTGGCCCACCAAGCAAAACCGTCTAGCATCCTGTCCTGGTGGTGTTTATAAGAAAAGCAAGGCTACATAAGCAATCGAGGAAGACAAAACATGTCTTAAAACCACTAGATTACCTATAGATAGACCCATACATCTCCGATCCAATTTGTGGCATCCAAGGAACAACCGGAGATCTTAAGGACCTCACTGTGAGAAACCCATCTCAAACCATATTTGTCCACAGACCATCATGGATGTTGAGTTCTTCAAGTAGTGTACTGAAAAGAAATTAATATATGTATATCTGTATGTATGTATGTATGTCTATGTATGTATGCAACGGAACATGTATTCGACCCCCCTGTCGGTACAAAGTGTGCCCAGCTTGTGGCCACTCTCATTTTCAATCATGGCAAGTATTCGCTTGAAGCACGCAAAAACATCTGACTTAAGATCTCAAGGCACAAATCCAAGTATAGGAGGTGAAGTCATCCATAAATGAGACAACATAGTAAATTCCCCAATGGATGCTGTCTTCAGGGGACCACACACATCACTATCTATCAGATGCAATTCGTGGGCTGCACCAACAGTCCCATCTCCTTGGGAAAGGAGAACATGTGCATCTTCCCCAACAACAAATGTACTTTGAAAGTGCATGCATTTTTGGAAGATCTACCACCATGTCCTATGAATGCCATGCCCAAATGTCTCATGCCATGGATGAGTGTCTATGATAACTGAGTCTTTTAATGAATGCGTTGTGTAAGTGTGTGTGTGTGTGTGTGCGCGCGCGCACGTGCGCGCATGCAGGCACGCACACACACACGCACATAGAGAGTTTGCTGATTTTTTAGCAGATCGTGGCATCATCCATCAATGCACTGTCCCATACACACCGAAGCAAAATGGAGCTGAACCAGACTATAATGGAGATGGCCATGTGTATGTTAAAGGGTAAGTCTTTGCCCAACAAACTCTGGTTGGATGCCATCATGTGTGTAAACTATGTGCTGAATAGAGCACCAAGCAGGGCATTGAAGATCATTATATCCTATAAGGCCTCCAGTACAAGTTGGAGGATGTATTTTCATTGGCTATAGCTCAAAACGTAAAGGCTACAGATTGAACTAGCCTAGCGCTAGAAAGTCATTGCCAACACAGATGTGGTGTTTTCTTAGCAATCAGCTTTGCCTTGGCTGGACTGTCTAAAAACAGGCTGATGTTAATGCCTCAGATGTCTTGACACATTGCTACCCCTTTTAAAGTCGAATACACATTCAGATAAGCCATTGGCCAGTTCAAATCTCTCGGCCTACAAATGATTATCTGCATTAGCCTGATGCAAACGTCCAACCTGATATGCCTTTTATTGAAGACATCGTCGCTGAGCAAGCAAATGCCAAGGAAAGGGCTGTTATTAGACAGCACAAAACAGTCCTTAAATGGCTGTTGGTAGATACACTTAAGGACAGCAAGCAGGCTGAACCTTTGGCTTCCTGTAGTAGAGATGCATGTTGTCATATGCATGACCATTTTTTAGATGTTTCATTGATTGCCACAGCCTATAATGAAGAGCCTTTCACAAAGATGCTTTTGACAGCAAGGAATGGATGGGATGCTATAAAGGCAGAGTTAGATTCCACTTGGGAGTTGTGTGATTCGCCTCCTAACAAGCATGCCATTGGCACAAAGTGGGTCTATAAATTGAAGTGGAAAGTTGATGGCAATGTTGACCGCTACAAAGCCCATCTTGTTGCCAAGGGCTATGCTCAACGTAGCAGGAAATAACTTTGAAGAAACTTTTTCCCCACTTAGCGCATATATCTAGATGAATCCAAGAACATGCCCAAAACACATCCTCTAAATACACAACATAGTGCAGTTTCAATCTCATGATAGTCACTCATAAGGTTGAAAACCATAAACTCCATCTTGCACAACAGGGACAGCTACTATGACATCCCCCCACTGACGTAATCAGTGCCCAACAATGGTGTAGACCATAGTATGAACATATGCTCTCACACATACAGACCACACACCCACACATACTTGAGCATCCGTTTATACAAAGTCTTCGTACTGAGGTTTTTGTCGGCACTCCAGAGGTGAAGGGCAAACTCAGCTATGATGAAGGCTAGCACTAAAGGAGGAGGCTAATCAAAAAGTAGTTCAAAATCTCTTCATTCAAGCTACAACTGCTTGTGAAGACTAAACGATTTCATTTTAGTCTCTCCGAGACGAGCATCTAAATAAAACTGATAGGGCAATGCACTACTATCCGTTGAGTCACAAGCATTGGGATGTGCATCAACTTGGCATTAAGACTAACTTTCTTCATGGTGGCTTGCTTGACGATCAATCTCCTAGCTTTGAGGTTAAGGGATCTGAAAATAAGGTATGTCGGCTGCGCAAGGCCTTGTAAGGATTGAAATAGGCACCCTAGGCATGGTATGCCAAGATTCATGTGCATTTGATTCACCTTGGTTCTCAGAACAGCCAACACTTTATGTCCGGAATTGTGAAGCAGCTTTGCTCATTCTTATTCTTTGCATGGATGACATGCTTACAACTGATATTGAGCTTTTGGGGCTTCTACCTCTGCCATGCAGGATGCACGAGGGCTGTATTTTCAGTAAAATGCATCATTTTCCCTTTCCCAAGGATAGTACAGCCCAAGCTACACAAAAATTACAGATCGTCCATATGATGTTTGTGGACCCATGCATCATCCGTCATCTTTATTATGTTACATTCATAGATGACTTCACATGTTTTACTTGGATCTTTGCTCTTGAGCAGAAGTCCGAAGTTTGCAATGTCGTCAAACGCTTTGTGGCCTTGGCTGAAAATCAATCTCGAAGCCAGTTGTAGACCCTCCGTTCAAATCGAGGGGGGGAATATCTATCCAAGGCATTACAACAAATTTTTGTTGAAAGAGGCATTACACATCGATTTACAGTGAGGTATACTACTCAACAGAATTAGAAGGCTTCAAGGAAAAATAGGTCACTTTCGGAAAGGGGGAAGCAAAAGGGTTGCCACACAAATTTTGGATGGAAGCCATCATATGCTCGAATCATATTCTGAAGAGATGTCCCATGAAGGCTCGACACCTTATCAAGCATGATTCGGCCGCAAGCCAGATGTGGGCTGTTTACATACATTTGATTGTGTAGCATATGCACATGTGCCTCAAGAATTGCGTGGCAAACTTGATGACAAGGCAGAAAAGTGCATCTTTATTGGCTACAGCAGTGAAAGCAAGGGGTATGGACTTTATAATCCCGTAACTAAAAAGGTTATCACTAGTCGGGATGTTATATTTCTGAAAATGCAGATCTGTCCTTTGCTGGTTTTGACAGAAATCAGGGTCATTCTGAACCCTCTGATGGGCTGCTGCCCATTTCCTTTGATGCTGCACAGTGGAAAATCAGAACTTGCAGCAAGATACTCCAGTGGGTGATGCCTTGGTTCAGCCTATGACTGAGACTTTTTCTCAGGAAGGAATTAATGATGCCGTCGCACGTGAGTACAGCATTGGAGGAAGCAAGATCAATACCTTGTTGGCTGCTCCGCACTCTTGAGGAAAGCAAGCTTTCTGCACCACTTTGTAGCTGTACACGGAATGGCACTAGACAACTGAGGATGCTAATTTTTGTGAGTCTACTTGGGTCAGCAGCATACTTGAGGCAAATGAGCCTGACAGTTTCGATGATGCATGAGACAATGTGCATTGGATGCAAGCAATGCAAGCGGAAACTGACTCCATCAAGAAAAACCACACTTGGGAGTTGGTAGACTTGCCTACCGGCAAGAAGTCAATTGGCACTAAGTGGGTGTACAAGCTCAAAAGAAAATCAGATGGCTCCATAGATAGGTACAAAGCTCGTCTTGTGGCAAAGGGCTATGCACAGCAGAAAGGCATAGATTAGGATGATTTTCCCCCACTTCTCATATGACCACCATTGGACATGTGGTTGCATTGGCCGCATTTCATGGATGGAAGATTCATCAGCTGGACATCAAAACTGCATTCTTGAATGGGGACCTTCAGGGGGAGGTCTATGTTTCTCAGCCCATTGGATTTGTGGAACCTAGCAAGGAAGCCAAAGTACGCAAGCTAAGGAAGGCCTTGCATCGTTTGAATCAAGCTCCTCAAGTTTGGTATGCAAAGATAGATGCCTTTTGACCAGCCAGAGAATGCAGAATAGTCCACATGAGAGTACACTCCGTATGTCAAGAAGGAAGGGGGGGATTTGCTCATCATTGTTCTCTATGCCGATGACATGCTGCTCACTGGTACTAATGCTGCAAAGTTTGCAGATTTTAATGCTGAATTACAGATAACAATTCAGATGTGAGATTTTGGATTGTTTCACTACTATTTGGGCATCCAGTTTATATAGTGACATGTCCCAACACTCCTGAAACCCCTGATCTGCAAAACAACACACACCACGTGAGAAACTGAGCAGGCTGCTCACCACCCAACCATGACATCTACGGGATGTGATCCCGAATCAGGAGATGTCCCCTCCGAGCCACGAGCTGAGCTACTGGCACGAACTCCCAATCAGATCCAAACCAGCCTGGTGTCCCATACCACCAGGTGGCGCTGTGAAGCCTGGGATCTGCCACTGGGCCTTGGGCTACGCTAAGATGCAGGCGCGCGTCCGCGACTCAATCCAGGATCAGACCTAGCACTTGGGAACGAAACTTGCTCCCATCGGCACACTGAGAACTGAACCCCCTGGGCCCCTTTTATAGACTTGGGCCCCGAGCGCCAAAAATAGCGAAGACCTATAAATAGTTCGTACCCTTGCCACTCAACCCGAGAATCAAGCCTGCCTAGCTCTAAGCCTCCCCAGGCTACTTGAGCTAGTCCTGTGTACACAGTACACGTCAGATACCAATCCGTGCACATGACATACTCCCCCTCCTCTAAGAACTCACTCCTGAGTTCGCTAAAAAACCCGGAAATGTTCTTTGGAGGTTTTGTAATGTCTCCCATGTTGCATCCTCCTCAACACGATCCTTCCACTTGATCTTGTATTCCGTGATAGATCGATTACGAATCTGTCTGTCACGAAATTCAAGAATACACTCAGGTTCGTGTGGAATAAAAGTCAAATTTGTAACTTCTATTATCTCGTGAGGAGAAACAAGTTGATCATCCGCACCCAAGACTTCTTTCAATATACTGACATGAAAGACTGGATGGACTTTAACATCAGGAGGCAATTTTAGTCGATATGCAACTGGTCCAATTCTTTTAATGACCTTGAATGGGCCACAGTATCTGGGGGATAATTTCGGAACCAAACCAGTACTTAGGTTCTTGGATTCCTTAGGAATTCGTAAATATACCATCGTTCCTTCAGAGAACTCTCTAGGTTAACGATGTCTATTAGCATAAAATCTGTCCCGATCTTGGGCACTTCTAATAGACTCTTTGGAAAACTCCAATATTTCCTGCATGTCTAGCAAGAAGTTCTTAGCAGCATCATTTTGAATCCCTTTTAACCCAACGATAACTGGTGACTTAGGTTGAAACCCGTACATAAGCATAAAAGGACTGTAACCAGTACTAGAATGCTTTGCACTGTTGTAAGCAAATTCTATCATAGGTAGATAATCTTCCCATGAAGACTGTCTCTTAGATACATATGCCCGAAGCATGTCTTCAACCAACTGGTTAACCTTCTCTGTACTGCCATCAGATTGTGCATGATCTGAGGAACTCATACTTAGAGTAGTTTGTAACTTCTCAAAAACAAGTGTCCAAAAGTTACTTGTAAACTTTGAGTCCCTGTCACTGACTATGTCAGATGGCAAACCATACAGCTTAAACAAGTGGTCCACAAAGTCGTGAGCCAGCTGAATAGCTGAAATAGTTGTTCTGGTAGGTAAGAATCTAGCCATTTTTGTCAAACGGTCAACTATGACCCAAATGGAGTCATGACCCTTGCGCGTTCGAGGCAAACCAGTAATACAATCCATGGAAATACTTTTCCATTTATTACCTGGGATCTGTAATGGCTGTAATAACCCCGTGCTTCTAAGGCGTTCAGCCTTAGTAACCTGACAAACCCGGCAACCTACTACATAGTTCTCAATAAATGCACGCATCTTAGGCCAATAAAAGGTATGCTTCACAAGAGACAGAGTCCGATGTATACCCGGATGTCCAGCACTAGGAGCATCATGACACTCTCACAGAATCTTGGATTGAAGGTCCAGAACATCTGGCACACAGATCTTTTCATTCCGGAACAACAAGCCGTTCCTAATCATCCACTAACCTCCCGCCGCCTGTACCAAAGGTGGCACAATCCCTGAGTCCTGGTCAACCATGGAGCTCCCATCCTGGACTCTCTGCCAATAAGAACTGAAATGACTATCAGTTGCGTATAGCCCTCTCAAGGATTGAAATAGGTCTGAGGATATTTCCGCAAATGACAAAGCATTTACAAACTTAACTCGACTTAAGGCATCCGCCACACTATTCAACGAACCCTTACGATAACGTATTTCAAAATCAAAATCTTGCATTAATTCTGTCCATCTAGCTTTCCGTCCCCTCAATTCTAATCCATCACACACATACTTAATTGATTGATGATCAGTCAATACAAGGAACTTTGAACCATACAAGTAGTGTCTCCAAACCTTAAGAGCATACACTACAGCATAAAGTTCCTTTTCTAGTGTGGGCCAATGATATTGGGTGTCGTCTAGCTTCTTACTCTCGAAAGCTACAGGTCTGCCCTCTTGGAATAGAGCTGCCCCAATCGCATAATCACTCGCATCGGCCTCTAAAACATAAGGCCGGGTAGGATCGGGTAATGCAAGAACGGGTGCTTCCTTGATAAAAAACTTCAAGGTTTCAAAAGCCGTGTTCATTGCATCATTCCAAGAGATCGGCTAGGTAGACCTGCGTCCACGACCTTTCAATATGTTTGTCAGGGGTGCGGTGATATGTGAATAATCACGCACAGACTTCCGTAGAAATACCGTAAATCCTAGGAAAGAACGAAGTTGTTTCACAGTTTGAGGGATAGGCCACTCTAAAACCTTCAGGATACGATCCAGATCAATGCTAATACCTTCAGAAGAAATCTTGTGTCCTAAGTAAATGATCTCCTTTATAAAGAAGTCACATTTACTCATCTTAGCATAGAGCTTATGCTGTCTTAGAATAACTAAGACAATCCGGAGGTGTCCTATGTGATCCTCAAGCGTTCGACTATATACCAAGATGTCATCTAAGAACACTACAACAAATTTGCCCAGAAAATCCCTGAACAAATCGTTCATCATCTGCTGAGATGTGGCAGGAGCATTGGTCAAACCAAAAGGTAATACAAGAAACTCGTAGTGACCATACCTAGTTCGAAATGCGGTTCTATCTATGTGTTTAGCATAGATACGGATTTGGTGATAACCCGTACGCAAATCAATCTTAGTGAAATACTTCGCTCCGGCCAAACGGTCTATCAAATCATCGGAACGAGGTAGAGGGTATCGATTCTTAATTGTCACTTTATTTAATCGTTTATAATCTATACACATTCTCCAGGTAGAATCTTTTTTCTTTCTTAAGAGGACAGGTGCACCCCAAGGTGATTTACTTGGGCGTATATAGCCCATATTCAGGTAATCCTGGAGCTGTGAAGCTAGCTCATCCTCCTCGACCTGGCTCATCCTATAAGGTGGTACACTAATAGGTTGAGCCCCTGGGACTAAGTCTATGCGATGATCTACTGCCCGTTCTGGAGGTAAACCTTCCGGCAGTTGAGCAGGGAATACATCCTTAAAACTATCTAACAACATTCTCAATTCACGGTGTTCAAACACACTTAAATCATTCTTGTTAATTACAGAAACAACAAATGAAGAAAGCGGAATCAAAACACACTGATAGACATCATAATGAGAAGTGTTTAATATATTCCGAAGCTGCATCGCAGATACAATAGGCCATCAATAATAATCAGTTCTCTAACATTATAACAATATATTTGACTTAATTATCTATTTTTAGTTGTATTACCTTTTTTTCAATGCCATGACAACCCCATAACATATTATGGGCTTGATATTCGTAACAACATCTCAAGCTCAAAATCAAAATATGTTTCCCAATTTCAACTTCATCTTCAAAATACTTTCTCAAAATCAGCGTCATAATCACTTTCTCAACTTCACAATCCTTTTTGTAGCTTCATATCAGTTTTACCAGCTCCATAGCTGTTTTTCCAGTTGTGTAACAATTTTTCAACTTCAATTTTTGAGCTTCGTAATATTACTTCTCATCAGCAACAGAAAGAACACCTAAACCAAATCTCCACCAAAACACCGAGTCTAAGGAGCCTAAGGAGGTAGTGCTAATAAATAGATAATCAATTATACTTAAAACTAGGAATAGCATGCAATGGATAAATTAGCTCATTCGATTACCTCGCATCCATCACAGCCTACTCCGACATGAACAAAAAATGTAATAATCAACTTTGTTGTCTTGGGTGTCACATGAACACGATCTCATACTGGAGCGTCACACGTGGCGCATTGCCTAGGATTTCAAGTTTCGAATTAAGAAAACAAAACAAGTGATGCGACTTAAAGAGCTTACCCCTTGTAAATAAGACCTGCGTTGTCATTTGCGAGCATCTCCTTTGACCTATTGGTTATAGAAGATGGCACCTCTTCCTTCCTGTTCACAAAAGATATTGGGAGTGCATGCTCCAAGAATTGATGGACATACATTTCACAATTTCCAAGAAGTAGCATCAACTCTAGGGTGGCGATGCTAATAGAAAAACACCAGAAAGGAAGCGTCCAAGAAATACAATAAGTGTTGCACCGATCACATTGAGTTTCAGAGAGCACACTTCATGGATCGTATTGAAATTGGAACTGTACAAAGTAGTAGGCCGGACAACAATGTCCATCAAAAATGGGAATGCTGTAGAGCTACACACATTTTTGCACATATAGACACACGATTCTGTCTAAGTCATTTTTCCAATCTCAGTCAATGACTATCTACACCTTGGCACTTTTAATTTTAGTACAACCCAAAAAACAAGATTGAACCAGGTTCAATTGGCCTGCCCTGTAGTTTTTATGTCAGGACATGATGGTCTCTACCTTTTGGTGTATCATCGTATCACCTGTTCGAAGATTTGGTAGAAAGCATCTAGTCTAGACCTGGGTCCCTACCTCCCTCTTCGATTGACTCAAAATCAAAATTGCCAACTCTTTCATACTCTGGCATGCTTGAATAAGCATTGCAATCTAGTCTTTTCCTCTTCTTAGGGTAAGGTTTGATCAAGATATACTTGACAATCTGCTGAGAAGATCCATGGCCTTCCAAGGATGATTGAGTACTAAGATCAACCTCCTTCATGATACGAAGCACATGTAAATCATTTACAGTCCGTATACCTTTTACCTCTATTGATAACTAATACTGACTTTTGTGGGGTGTAACATTCTAATTGTTTGCCATCCTTAGGGCTTGAAACGCTTAATTGGATAACTTTAACCCAAATTTCTAAAACTTTTTTATGTTCGTCACATTGGCTACCGGGCCATCATTTATGAACACATCTTTGATCACTTATAGTTCAATCATATGAGGTTAATCACAAGAGGAAATTGTCACCAGAGAGATGGTAGGCAAGCAGGGTGGAATAACTTGAGTTGCAATTCTTTGCTTCACACTTAAACACACTATTTGACACATGTCTTGGGACATCATCATGGCATATTGCATAGTCATGTAATGGAACAAGGTTTTTAATGACATCAAATACATAAAAATCTAAGAGACGTTTTCTATCATATGGACAATTGGGCACCTTGTTAATAGGCAGCCCATGATGCTCAATCAAAGGAGACTTGCCCTTGACTATTTTCCTTTTTCATCTAAGACATGCGGATGCCATTAATGGGTTATCATTGAAGTATGATTTTTGTCACTGGGCTTAACCAAATGTCTTGATTTGGAGTCTACATAGTGGTTTTAGGTCTAGTGCTAGAAGAGTCGGGTGTGGTTCTATGATTTAAAGCAAGTCATTGGATTGTAAGCTTGAGGGAGTATCTAAATTTTATATTCCATTGTGGTCCTTCAATCTAGGCTTTCAAACTCTATTATCTAGGCTTTGGGACTTTATAACAAATCCACTCCCTAGGGTGAATTTTTTGAGGGGAGACTAGGCTTCATATTCTTGATCAAGTTTATACATTAAGATTGTAAATAGTCTTGCCTGTAGGATCAAATGGTTCGTCTTTAGCCTTTTCTTTTTAACCTAAGGCTGTATTTTTTTCGAGTTAAAGCTCATAGGACACTTCCAACCTTGTCCTTGCCCTTTTACATCAATCAAACTACTTGCATTGGAGGCGCTACTAATGCCTAATGATTGGATGGACCTAGTTCCATCTTGGCATCTACTTATAGTTTTTATAGATATTACTTTGATGATTGCCTTTTCAAAGAGTCACAAAAATTCTTTGAACGTTCATCAACATAATGGCTTAGTTCATAACAAACCTAGATGTGACTCCACTTCAAGGAATTTGAGTATTATGAATAGTGTCAAAAGTGAAAGATGTCACACAAGATGGCATATTTTGACCAAGTTCTTTGATGATTGCCTTTTAGAAGAGTCATAAAAATTCTTTGAACATTCATCAACATAATGGCCTAGTTCATTACAAACCTAGTATATGACTCCACTTCAAGGAATTTGAGTATTGTGAATAGTGTCAAAAGTGAAAGATGACACACAAGATGGGGTATTTCAACCAAGGTCTTAGAGACAAAGCCAAGATTTAGTGTGGATGGTTGAGACTTGGATTTGATATATGATTGGGATAGCTTCCATAAGTAGTTTATCATCGAATTTGATGATCAAGTGGTAGAGTCTATGAGAAAAAACCAAATGTGAGAGAAAGAGGATTAAACTTCCACCAAGATGTGATTCTTGGATCATATGGTAGAGAAATGTTTACACAGCTATAAAGCCCACAAAAGAATGCAATTGAGTCAGATTCTTAGGCTTGGGCATTTGTTGAGTAGCACAAATCTTAACTAGCTCGGTACGTATACCATCTTGAGAAATAACATGACCAAGCAATATGCCCAATTGGACACATAATACACTTTTAGTCAGATTGATTGACATACCTACTTGCTTGCATCTCTAAAATACCTTTCCAAATAACTGAGATGATCTTTATTTGAGGAGTAAACATAGAAATCATACAAGTTAATGGCAATGAAGTTAGTGAGATAATCACTGAAAGTTTCTACCATTAACTTTTGGAAGGTTGATGGAGCTTTTCTTAATCGACATGGCATCACTTGGGTGGCATAAGCACCCCATTCTATAATAAAGGCAATTTTAGAATGATCCTCTAGAGCTATAGTAATTTGATTATAACCACTAACACTTATTTCATCAATTTTGGACTTTTCAATGTACAAATTCATTTTTACATATACTTTTGGACTAGTTTTTGGATAAAATTTAAGAAAAAACCCACTCTTCAAAGCATAGATGAAAACATAAAAACAAGTAATTTTTTAGAGATTTTTAAAGGAGATGAAATCAAAATGATAAAATTTAACGTGACAATGGTGTTAACAAACACCTTCAAAAGTTACAATATTAAGCAAACTCTCACAATATTTATAATGGTGTTAACAAACACCAAAAGTTACAATAAGCCTTTCACTGGAAGGCATTAATGTTTGCCATTGATATCCTAGATTCAACCCATTCAAGGGCTGAACCATCTCATCATGATCAATGTAGTTAAAACTACATAGTTAAAACTACAGAAGAGAAGTAAGGAATTCTACATTTTCTCCTGTATAGCACTTTCCTGATTCCGTATGGCTTGCGCTTCCTAGGGTGGAAATCTCCCATAACGAGCCACACGCGAAGTAACCTCACTTAGATAGTTTGTTAGCTCTCTCCTATATGAAAGTAATCTATCTATTTCGCTAGTAGTCCTACTTATTTTTTCTCTCTCCTTCTCTGGGCGCTTCTGAATAGCAAACTCCTTCTTTTCGTCTTGGGTTAATGGAGCTCGCTGTCTTTTTCTCTGCTCTCTATTCGCCTCATTCTCGGTGATCCAATCTTTGATGGTGCTAATGGCTTCCTCCACGGAATTGATGTTTTCAAAAGGATCCATGAGGCTTTAAGCTACGAGAATATGGGAATTAGGAACAAGAGATAGTGAGGGAGTAAGGCGAGATGGAAGAAGAGTTTGAGAGTAAGGCTATGAGATGAGTGCAAGAATGATAATGAGAGTAGACTTGAATTGCTACAGGCAAGATGGAAGGAGTAAGCTTGAGGAGAGGAGGAAGGTAATGAGAGCAAAGTGGCAGAAGTGTTTGGCTGTAAGGCTGTGGGCAAGATGGAAGGAGTAAGCTTGAGGAGGGAAGGAAGGTAATGAGAGCAAAGTGGAAGAAGTGTTTGGTTGTAAAGCTATAGGCGAGATGTAGAAGACGAACGACTAGAGAGGGATTTATAGAACTGCAGACTCATAATGTGAGATGAAAGATTTAGAATAAAGAATTAGGAGAGGCTGAGATGTCACTAAGATGATGGTTGGAGAACGCTAGACTACTAGATTGTGTGAAGTAACAGATGCAAGACCGTAATGCGAGACATGTGAGACGATAGAATTTGAGTACATTGAAATCTATAAAATAAAGTGATGGAACAAAAGAATGACATTATTATTAGATTCTTATGATGAGATATTTATTGTATATAAGAAGTTAGACTTGCAGATGCAAGACCGTAATGCGAGACATGTGAGACGATATATTTTGAGTACATTGAAATCTATAAAATAAAGTGATGGAACACAAGAATGATATAATTATTAGATTCTCATCATGAAATATTTATTGTATATAATAAGTTAGATTTCGAATAAAGTGAAACCGATTAAATAAATTTAGAGAGGTGAGTTATCGATTGAGGGAAGTAAAAGATGCAATACTGTAATGTGAGAGATATATGAGAGGATAGATTTTGAATGCATTTAAATCTATGAAAGAAAGTGATTGAAGAAAAGAATAATACAATTATCACACTCCCTCCTTTCATCCATCCTAGTCCTTCTACAAGCACTTTCTTCTTTTATCTCTCTTAATTTATCATCTCCCCACCCATGGATGTCCTTGGCATCGTCACAGACATGGAGTCCGAAATCAACAGTCTCAAAGAATGGATTGCTGACCAAGGAGCAAGGAGAGATGCAAGAATTCGACAAGGCTCTCCACTAATATGGATGGAGAGAGAGGAATTCAATGCACAGAGGTAGGCAGAGAAGGAGGAGACTCAGAAGATAGTAGAGAGCGAAAGACTTTTACAATGTATTATAAAAGCATGACAAGATCTCTTAGACTTCTTAAGCAACCTATGTTATCGCAGCACTCGGTATGGCCGATTTGATGCAGATGCTGAAAGAACAAAAAGGGCCTCCCAAAGAGATTGTAAAGAAACAATCTGTGACTGCTTGAATTTCTTCCTTTATTGTAATTATGTTGAGGATACAGACATGGAGTCCGTGAACAATTGGGTTGTTGAGAAGATAAGAGATACTAATGATGAGATCTTCTAGTGTGATCTCGGCCTGTGTGGCCTGTAATAGTCATTAATCTTATTTTGTATTATTTGCAACAAGCCTGGTAGGATTGAGTAGATCATATTAAAATTACTAATACAGTTTATTTTTGAGCCGCAAATTCTCATCCAGTGTGGCTCTTATAACTCTATAATGTTATAAACTTTGACCCTATAGCATATTTTGAGTAATCTTATTGTTTTGAGTCGCAAATTCTCATCAAGTGTATCCATGATAAATGTCCCTTATGTATCCATGAGAGAATTCCACTTATATATTCACATATAATCAAATAATAATACAAATGGAATAAATATCATAAGTAAATATCCTTATGTATTGTAACATTTAACATAAGTAAAAAAAACACCATCATTAGTCAACACAAACAAGGTAAAAATATTCAGGGACTCATGTTTCTTAGGTCATCTACATGCTTTACAATGGAATAGAGTCTGATGAATCCGAGGCTATGATGCTCTAAGAGTACATTAGTCTCTACTTCTTATGTAGATGGTGTACACTGAGTTTCTACTTCTAGTGCAATCTTTAACAAGCCTGGTAGGGTTGAGCTCGAGATAAACTCAATCTCTTCCTCCTTTGCAAGATGTGATGCTGTAGATGCACATTGAGTCTCTACTTCTTGTGTAGGAAGAATGCATTGAGTCTCTAATTTAGGTGGAGACTGTAATGCTTTTGCTATAGACTCATTCTCCTCTTTCTTTGCAAGTTGCAACTCTGCTTGAGGCTGTGATGCACAAGGAGACTGAATTGTCTCTTGTTTTTCTTTGGCTCCCTCGGGTTCTTCATTGACATCATGTTGTTTCCCAATGGTAGCAGTTAGGTCGTGAATAGTCTTAGCCATAAAATCTTGTAGCTCGAGCTTTGTATATGCTTCTATTGAGAGATGTTCAAAAATTTCATCGAGGAACAACATGAAGCTGTGGGCAACTCTCCACTAGCTGTTAAACCTGTCTTTCTACTCCACTGAGATACATGTCTTGAAATTTGGTTGGTCTTGATGCTGCCTGATTTTTCTAATCGTAGATACTGACTTGTTTGCAGACTTGTCCATCATGACATATGAAAAAGTGAATTTGTGTAGTAAATAGTAAGATGCATATTCATAATGATATGATAAAAGAATACTTACTTGAACACCTCGTGAAAGCCTCTAAATGAATTGACAAACCAACAATGGTTGTCATCAAGCTCCCATACTATCAGGCTCCAATGTAAGCTACATCACCAATAAAGAAAAAAAGATTTATTGACACAATATTAAATATAAAAAAGTAAAAGAAAGGTTGAGATGATACTTACTTCTCGTAATATGGCATAAAGATGACTAGCATACCATCAAAGTCGAAAGGTTATAACATTGTACAAACATCATCTACCGTCTTCTTGGTATCACTAAGTACAGCTGAAAGGAGAGAATCAAGCATACACATGATTTTCTACTAATCTGTTAAATTACACGGTGCAACAGAACGAAACTGAACAAAGAATAGAGAGTACACAGCAAACTGGAGATGAACAAAATTTTCCTTCAATACTGATGTAGTACAGATGATGGCTCCGTCCACCCGTGTGCTCCCACAGTGGAGCTTAGATGGCAATCTAGATAGATACTAGGTGAAGAGCTACTATCTGATCTGATATGAACTGCTCTGATGCAATGGATTGGGGAGGTCGCCTCTTTACACCTATGAGGGCAGTAGTCAGATCAACGTAGTCGGTGGAACTGACCAATCAACCTAGTTGGTGGAGCCGACTAGTCAACCTAGTGTTGACAATGAGGTTTACCATCGCTCAAATTAAAAATTTGAGCAAGGAGCAATAAAGCAATTATATCCGACTCTCCACCCACAACTGTGGCCATCATTCTGCTTCACTGCCATGCATGTTACATACTCTGTTTGATCTTCTAAGTCACCTTCCAATTGCATAAGTGCATCTATAGCACCTACCAACTTTCGAGCCGATCTACACATCAAAATAGATAACATAAATGAATGTGCGCATTGCATATGATGCATCTCATGGAAGTAATTGTGACACAGGTAGGTTATACTTACTCTAACACACTGCCATGGATAGATGCTATTGAATTAACAAAGAAACATTGCTTGGCAAGATGTCCACAGTCACCAAGCTACAATGCGAGCTGCATTATCAATTAAGAATAATTATTATTTGACATAATCCTCCACAATGTAAGAGATAAGCTAATGATTGATACTCACTCCTCGTGATATGCAGTAAAGATAACTCATGCCTCGGTCAAATCAACAAGTTGCAACCACTTGCAAACATCATCTATGGTCTTTTGCTTGTTGTTGCTAAGTACATTAGAAACAAGAGTATCAACCATATATGCACATCTTTGTATATATAGGGGAAGCTGTTTTAAAACCATACTTCAATAAAAAGAAAAGAATATTAGTTCATTTGATCCAATGGAAATACAAAGGCATAAAGTCAAGAAAAAGTTTATGTCAAACCTGAGGATGGCTATTATGACTTTGTCATTAACCTCTTTCTTGGAGTTTAAGAAAATGACTTCCCCATATGCTGCAAGGTATGATTATTTTCTAGACTCATCCGATGGATAGCCAAAGTAGCTATGTTTTCTTGAGATGAGCTTCCTATATTCTCTATTCCAGCAACTATGTCCTCCTCATCCTCCTTTCCCTCCCCCTATAAAAAGATAAAATAATTATGAGAATCAAAATTTTAAATTAATTATAATTAAAAAAAGGCTTTTTAAATAAATAAAGAACATTAAGGATAATTTTTCATACCTTTAGATATCTTCGTGGTCTTTTTGTGTAACCTTATGAGGCAAGGTCAGTGTCATATCCATCTCCTTCAGCTTCCTCACTATCGTTGGTGTCCTCACTATCATATCTAGAGCTTTCAGCATTTCCATCCTCTTTCTTGCTCTCATCATACATGGCAATCTCTATGTTAGCATCCTCTTCATGTGAGATTGGCCCTTTTTATCATACTTCATTGTGAGAGCAACCATGGTATCAAGGTATTCCAAGAAAGCAAGGCTCTCAATGATATTTACAAGGTGTCCTTTTCTGATAAGAGCTTTAAACAAATGTCCCATTCGACACAATGTGACTTCCCATCCGGATGGCAACAAAAAGACTTAGAGCTTCATGCTCTTCCACCATTAGTTGCAATCTTTTCGCATTCCCTCTTATGTTCTATAAGGAGTGATCATTGTAAGGGCTCTTCATGCACAAGAAAAAGGTTTCAAGACTCTATATCTTGAGACCGCATTCTCTCTTGTCCCTCTTTTTTGAGTATATACCATTGTAAATCTTAAGCTCATTGCCATATTGTTTTTCTAGAGTAGTAGGCATTTTTTCCTTGTCTTCTTTATCAGTAAATATGATGATGTTACATAGTTCCACTCTACCAATGGTAGTAAGTAATATTCTGTCAAGGAGTTAACGAATATCATCAAGTGATATTTCATAGACAAAGGAAAGCTAAGGCCTCTCCCAAGTGGTATCGTCAGACAAGAAGTCATTCAATGAAACTCCCTTGCAATCTACACTCTTTCCAACCTCTGAAATTATCTCATGTATGAAAAAAAAGCCCCTGTTCAAAGTTTTTGCTTTTCTGAGAGTGTGCTCATTGATGATTTTTTATGCATATGCATGCACATTTTCCAGAATGTCATTTGCCACCATAGAAGGAGTAACTTCAGACCCATCCTCTTCTACCTTCACCCATTGGGCCATTTGTGCGCCCAAGTCTTCTGTTTAGCCAACGGTAAAGCTGACGCCATCTGCATCATAATACTATGATCAACTTTACATTGACTGATTGAAATATTTTTTTCTTCCAGTCAGCAAATATTCAATCGCACTCTTTACTGCATGATGCTTGACCTGCGAGATGATGCAATCTTCGATGCAATGATCTTTATCCCTTTTGCCAAAAAACCATTCTTTAGACATTAATTTCTATGCAGCAATACTTGCATATTTGTGTGGCAAGTTTCTTATAGGCCTCCACATCCGAGCCGTCATCTCTTTTTTCTCATTCTTCTTTGCCTTGTCTTTAATAAATGACGGAGCCTCATATGTGACATCTCCCTTGTCACATGCAAGACATACTTTTTTTATCTGATAAAAAACTTCATCACTGTGGAAAATTATGCTTGTGTAGTCTTGATACATGTCCCTTACTATCTTAAATCTTGTCATCACCTCTGTCCTTTCTTGATTTCCCCTTGGTACAATTGCACTCAAGCATGTGTAGAAGTCAACAAGATTTTTCGCTTCTACTTTAGTAGCAGTTCTTTTGAGAGTGGTCACAAGAGAATTAAAAGTTCTCCATATGGTCCTAGCTTTAAGCAACATCTCTAGAGTGGAAGTGATCTTTCGTAGTGCATGAATGTCATGATTAAATCTTTCTGACTCAATCAAATATTTTTTCTCATTCTTGAAGATACAAATGCTTGCAGAATAGAAGTGGAATTGAGGCACATTCACGAAGGTGTCATAAGTAAGTTCTCCTTTGTTGTATGCCCCTTTAGAATGCTCATTACAAGCATAGGCATAGTGCTGACTATCTATTGCCTCAAATGTGCAGTGAGCTAAGAAATTTCTCTTGGCATCCTTTATATGTTATTTTGGATCATCCCACTGAACGTTGTCCTTCCTAAAGTGAGAGATCTTGTTTTCTGAGGAATTTATTGAATTCCATCTCAAAATATTGAGGCCGCAACAAAGGGGGGATGGATTGACTAGAATCTCCTTTGACTGGCCAATATGCCCTTGGATGGAATACCAAATTTGAAACAACTGGTTTTTTCCCATTAATCAAAGCCTGAAAAATCTTTTCAGCATAGTCTGTATTTAAGGTCTTGTTGTTGGTGAAGATGCTTGCTTTCACCACCGATGAAGCATGTACAACATAAGTCTTCTGATCCCATATGTATCCTGGATCCTCATCTGTCATTGTCTCATTCAAGCAAAGATTTAGGTTCTTCATTGACAACATTTTTGCTTTTGAATCTGAGTCCATTCCAAGACCCTTTGCATCCTCTTCGTGTTCTTCCTCTTCTCTTTGCCTTTTCTTTTTAGATGAACGACCTCTTTTTCAAGTACTTGTAGCTATCATAGGACTTGGAACTATAGCTCGTGAAGTACTCACCTTTTGCATTCGACGTCGGGTTTTATTTTTTAGGGGCTCTATTTGAACCGCTCTAGATCGCCTTACTTCTTCTTCTATTACCTTCACTTCAAGTATACTCAAGGGTTGCACTTGTTCTGTTATCCCATCAACTTCAAGCGTTACACCATCTAAGTGAGTAATACCATGAACGAGAGATGCATGTGCATGTCTTGTCTCATCTGATGCATGTCATGTCTTAGATGTAGATCCCTTGTAAGCATCCATGTGCACAAGAACTTCATCCAACGATACATGTTTTGTCTCATCAACTCCAATTCCTCTCTCATTTGTATGACCCTGAACCAGGTCTATATGGCGTGTCTCATCCCTTCCTTTCTCATGTGTGGATTCTTTCACCTTAGGTGTCTCATGTGAGGATCCTTGTACTTTAGGTCCCTCGAATGAAGTTGAAACTTGTTCTATGGCACTTGAAAGTATTCAACGATTATCTTTGACTGATTTTTATTGCTTCCTCAATGGTGAATTCCTCCCACACATGTTGGAGGATCTCCAATGCAAGCACCAATTTAGGAAATCTAGGTGCTTTTGGAGGTGGCATCACAAAGTGCATTGCATCTTTCTTTGAAAGAAGAAACAATCTATTGCTCCTTCTTGACTTTGTGTAAATCATCATTGTATTGCTATCTTTTTTAATTTTTATTCCTAGTAACGTGCCCCCTTGAATCAAATCGCTCTTTGAGAAAGATACATTCAATGTCTGCTCGTCTTTCTCCAACTCTCTCTTTGTCATCACTAGAATGAGATTGCCTTTGCTCAGTACCAAGAACCATGCTCAGTCCAGTTTGTGAAGTCCTTCGAGGCATAAACTCTTCCATTGTACTTCAATGTCATACCATTGACAAATGCTGTAGCCTCAAGATCGATCCTATATTAAAGCATGACAAAAATTTTAGGTACAAATAATATAATACTTTTGCATGAAAACTACAATTACTTTGATAAGTCAAAAGTACAATGAGTCCCATTGATATACCTCAAGTTTTCATTCTCCCCAATGGTATAAGTGTGGATTTGATGCTTTGGGAATAGCCTAAAAGGCTTTACAAGGTTTAGATACATGCATAAATGTGGAAAAAAAATAAGGATTTACAATGAACTCGTGGATAGTGTAAAATGAATAAAGTACAATTGGATACAAATCTGAAGTCTGTCTGATACAAGTGCAATATGCTCTATCCACTCCCACAACTGGTATAAATATAATCTGCTCTGTCCACTCCCACAACTGATACAATTGTAATCTATCCAGTCCACTGATACAACTTCCAATCATCTTGAAAGTTTTAAAACCTTGATCGTTGCTTAAATGGTAGGGTTGTTGTGAGTGTGAAATCGCATGTGAGTGAATGGATTGACTCTAATTAGGAACTAGTCGAGAAATTTTGAGCATGGCTTTGATTAGTTCTCTCCTCTAAGGATAAACTAATCTATGCTAATCTAGACTACACCAACTGTCAAAGTGAATAAAAGCGAGAAATAATTTCTTTTCCACTGTTCTTTTTAATATGCTTAAAAAGATAATTACAATTGAGACAAATTTTTTAAAAAATGAGATAATATTTTTATTTACAAAATCTAATTTACTTACAACTTATAAGAATTTAACATTCACATTAATAAGAAGTTAAAATCTCAATAAATTCAAATTTGACTTTATGAAAAATAAATTAAAATTGACCGCAAACCCTAAACCCTATCCCCAAACCCTTAACCCTAAATCTTATACCCAGCTCCTAAACCCTAATCTTGGCCTTGTAAACCCAAACCCCTAAACCCTAACCCCCAACCCTAAACCATACAAACCCCCCAACCCTAAACCCTAAACCTTTGTCCCTAAACCCAAAATCCAAAACCCTAACCCCAAACCCTAAACCCTAAATCGTAACCCCTAAACCCTAAACCCTAACCCCCAAACCCTAAACCCAAACCGCCAAACCCTAAACCCCAAACCCCCAAACCCTAAACCCCAAATCCTAAACCCTACACCTTAAACCAAAACCCCCAAACCCTAAACCCTAACCCCCAACTCTTAAACCCTAAACCCCAAACCCAAAATCTAAAACCCTAACCCCAAAACCCTAAACCCTAATCTACAAACCCTAAACCCTAAAAAAAAACCCCAAACCCTAAACCCTAAACCCTAATCCTAAACCCTAACCCCCAAACCCTAAAACCTAAGCCCTAACCCCAAATCCTAATCCCTAAACCCTAACCCTAAACCCTTTGACAAAGTAAATTCTTATTAATCTAATCTCTCTCTCTCTCTCTCTCTCTCTCTCTCTCTCTCTCTCTCTCTCCTCTCTCTTTCTCTCTCTCTCTCTCTCTCTCTCTCTCTCTCTCTCTCTCTCTCTCACTCTCCTCTCCTCTCCTCTGTCTCTGTCTCTGTCTCTATCTCTCTCAATCTCTCTCTTGCTCTCTCTCTTTGCGCCCTATTGGAACCTCTCTCCACATCTAGTGCACAGATGCAGTTCTGAAGGCTAGAAAGATCTTGGATTCTCTGCCAAGCGAAGCTGTGAGAGACTCCCATGTCTCGAAGAAACTCTAGTGGAGCAGCCGTAAGAGTAATCCCTCAGCGACGTCTCTTTCTCTCTGGTTGAGGCCGGTGTTTGCCTTTGCTTTACACCTACTGGAGTTTATGCTCTCTCTTTCTCTCTAGCTGTGGAAACATACATGGCCACTCTTAATGAAGGGGATGCCACACCAGAGATCGCAAATGAGGCTGAATTTCACACACCGGGAAAGACACAAAAAATCCCCAAGTTTCGTATCCGGAAAGGCAGAGAATGGACGCTCTCTCCAAGCTCAAAGAGATTGGGAAAAACCCCCAAGAGGATTGATGAAGTAGTATATAACGAGATGTACAAATTGGTAAGAGTAGAGATGCGCACCATGCGGGAGGAAATTATGCAAGAAGTCCAGACACAAGCAAAAGTAATGTATGAGCAAATAAAGAAGCAGATGGAAACCGAAGTATGCAAAGCCAAGAAGGAAATGGAAAAGCAACTCAAGGTTGAAATGCAAGAACTGAAAGCAAACATGCAAGCACAGTTAATGTGTGAAATGCAATCCACATTGCGGGCTGAAGTGGAAGTACACCAAGTATTGCTACAAAGGATATGCATAAGATTATGAAAGATTATGTAAATGCTGAGACAAGGGCCATGGAATCGGTAAAAGATAAGGAAATGGTAGAATTGAAATCGCAACTTGAGGCTTGTAAAAATGATGTATTTGCGGCCATGGACAAAGAGTCTCAGAAAAGCAGGGAGGCAATTGCAACCGTGGAGGCAAGTGTTGTTAAAGTGAAAGCAAATGTTGAAAAAGAGTTGCATACTTGGGCCGAGGTGGCTAAAGAGGGAAAAAAACAAGCACAAGAAGTGGGCAATGAGATGAAAGAAAACGCACCATGGATTGAAGTGGTCAAGAAAAACAGAGGAGTAACAGCTAATAAAATAGAGGTCATGAATGCCACATTAGAAGAAGAGACAAGGAGAAAGGCTCGGATCTTGCATGTTAGAATTGTGGGATGGGAACAAAAAGATGCGAAGGCACTAGCATTGAAGATAGGGGTGAAAAGTGTACCTATTGCTACTGCATGGCGGGTAGGAAAAGATGACGCCCAGCCCATGGCCTTGATTTTACAATTTGAGGACATGGGGGGAAAAAAGGCATTTTTGTCCAAAAGGACAGCCCTCAAAGGTCAGAAGATCTACTTAGACAAGGACCTCACTCCTGCACAAGTGGCACATATGAAGGAATGCATGTTAAAGGTGCTTGAAGCCTGGAACAGGGCAAGTGGGCTGTGTATAGAGTTGGGAGAGTTATCATCACAGAGAGGAGCTCCACATGACGGTATGTAGCCTCGGAGACTTTAAGGTTCAGTATATGGAACTGTAATGGTTCTCTGAGGCTAGATGCAGGCTAATTTGAGGATTCCTTTAGGCATGTGGATATCGCTATTTACATAGAGACACACCAGTGCAAGGGGAGGAAACTTCCAGATGTCAGAGGTTTTAGATGGGAATCAGTATGCCGACCACAACCACGGATGGCAAGAGGGACTAGAGGCTCTGGGGGAGTAGCAGTATTATACAAAGAGGATTTGCGAGACATAGTCGTGTCATTCATAGAGATGCAAAAGCCAGATACATGTGGATCCAAGTGGACAGAGGGGACCCCAGGGATTTATATGTAGCTGCATGCTACTTTCCACCTGCCTACTCGACTGCATGCTACTTTCCACCTGCCTACTCGAGGTATGCACATGAGGGCGAGTCACCGTACTGTTTGCATAGGTCAGCACAGGACTTGGGAGATGTGACAGAATATGGTACACATTTCTTAGCATTAGGGAGTGCCCATGGATTGATTATCTTCAATGGTCTGTCTTATTGGCCGGGTTCAGATGCTCTTACACGCTGGAACTTGAAAGGAGGTGCTAGTACAGTTGATTATTTGATGGGGTTGCCGTCTCTAATTCCACAGATCCGTGATTTCAGTATATCTAGCAGACCCATTGGAGTGGCTGCAGACCATGCTATATTGAGTTTTATTGTGTCAGGAGGATGCTGGAGGGGGGCAGTCAGGCCTTTGTTTCAGAGACAATTTAGATACCAATTCATGGAGGTGAGTGCTACAGTGTATGGAGATGCAGTATGGGACAAAATTATGGTGTTAGAACCTCATGGTCCCCTGGAGGCGATCACCTATGGTTTGACAGAGGTATTACATGTGTTAGCACAATATGCATTCCCACACACAACAATATCATCCACCCCTCCTTGCAGCACTACCCCACAAAATAGTTGGTACGATGATGAGTGTCATATGATGCACAGACAATTACATCAAGAGGTTGCTACAAACACTCAGACACACAAGCAAGCCAAGGCCATCTTCTCATGCCTAATACGGAAGAAGAAACGGGCCTACTTAGCTAGATTGGAGCAGAGATCTACCAATTATTCTTGCGACAGAATAGCAAGAAGGCATGGAGGATGTTTCAGGAGAGACAACCTGGTACACCAATTGTAGCACTAGAAGCTTGGGCCGACTATGCGTAGTCATTATATGATATACCAGGATAGCCACCGATTCTGTACCGACAGGATACGAGGCCTACATATTGCTCCTCCTTCAAATCGCATATGGTCAAATATGCCATTGCAGATTGGGACATGGAAAGGCTTTGGATCATGATGGATTAGTGGGAGAGCACTTCATGTATGCATGGGACATTGTGGCACTGCTTCTTGTGCTTGTGTTTAATAGAGCAGTTTGTGAAGGATTCCCCCCTAGTTGGACAGAGTATACCATTGTACCACTCTTTAAGAGTGGAGATCCGATGATGCCCAACAATTATAGGACTATCATGATTGGCCACTGCCTGGCCAAGATATATGGATCCATCTTGGAAAAGGAGTTGAGCAGATGGGTAGCAATGCATGGACATAGAGCACTAGGATAGGCAGGTTTCAGGCGAGGTTATACCACTTTGGATCACATCCTGACTCTCCGAGCACTCATAGAGGAAGGAAAACATCATCATAAAAGGATATATTGTTGCTTTGTAGACTTCTGCAAAGCCTTTGACACAATCCCATGGACCAGGCTGATGCAAAGACTATAGGATATTGGAGTACCACATGAGATGCAGTGAGGGATATATGCCTTGTATGATATCGTGATGGGCCGAGTTAGAGCACCTAGAGGGCTGTTAGATGCAATTATGAGTACTATTGGCGTGAAGCAGGAGTGCCCTCTCTCTCCCACACTATTTGGCATATACATTGATGAGCTCTCAGCGTATATCAACATGATAGGAGTGTGAAGATAGTGGGAGAGAAGGAAGAAGTCTCACTTGCAACTTTCTCACATACACAATGGGGGAATACACACAAAGGTGGAGGCTGAAAACAGTTTTCCTCTTCTTAGCTGTGAAAGCCAAAAGAACTCTTGTACAAAGAAATAGAAGGACCCTATATGTGGGTCTCAAACCAAACTTAGCTAGCTAAGGTGGCATACTAACTGAGCCACGAACTAGAGTACATAAGGATAGTTGTCATCCAGCTATTATTCATGGACGGTGTACCAACTGCATCTACAGCTAACAATTCGATGACATAAATGCACAACGGTCACCCTAGCATATCACGAGTGGAGCTCGATATCTCAACACTCCCCCTCGAGCTCAATCCCAATTCCTGCACACCAAGCAGGTCTCTAAACTTGCGCAGCTTCTCTGTGCCCAATGCCTTCATGAATATGTCAGCTACCTGATCCTCTGTGCTAACATAAACTAGATTAATAAGACCTAGTAAAACCTTCTCCCGCACATAGTGATAATGCACCTCAATGTGCTTTGTTGTCACATGATAGGCTGGGTTATTTGCCAAGTGTATACTGCTCATGTTGTCACAATAAATGACAACTGGCCCATCTGTAGACTGATGCATATCATAAAGTAGCTTATGCAACCAAGCTACCTCCAATGGAGCCATTGCTGCACCCTTGTACTTCTGTGCTTGACAAGGCAACTGTAGGCTGTTTCTTGCTGCTCCAAGTGACTGCAACACTCCCAAAAGAGAACACATATCCACTGGTAGATCATCTATCTAAAATACTACCAGCCCAATCACCATCAGTGTATCCATGCAACTGTATCTGAACCCCAGCCTCATAAAATAGTCCATACTACAATGTGGACTTCACATACCTGAGTATGCATCTAGCCGCATCCAAATGCGGTTTCCTTGGAGCCTGCATAAACTGACTTACCAATCCAACAGTATAGTTCAAATTTGGCCTGGTAATAGTCATATAAATCAAACTTCCTACTATGCGCCTGTACATAGTAGGGTCTTCCAGAAGCTCACCTGCATCTGCGCTCAGCTTCACATTCTGCTCCAAAGGAACTGAAATAGGCTTACAGCCTGTCATCCCATATTTGGATAGCATGTCCAATCCATACTACCTCTGTAAGAGCTGTATCCCACTTGATGATCTAATCACCTCAATGCCCAAGAAATAACGCAGCTCTCCCAAATCCTTCATCTCAAACTTTTGTTTCAATAGCATTTTCACATGAAGGATATCTTCATCACTATCACCTATGATGATCAAATCATCAACATAAATGACAAGCAGCATAATACCTTTCTCTATTTTTCTCACATAAAGTGAGAAATCTGCCTTGGAAATCTGAAAGCCAATAAGTAACAAGATACTGTCCTATCTTGTCAGACCATGCTCTAGGTGCTTGCTTCAAGCCGTACAAGGCTTTCTTCAACCTGTAAACAAACTCAAGATGAATAGCATGAACATAGCCTGGTGGCTGCTCCATAAAGACCTCTTCTTGCAAATCACCATGCAAGAAGGCATTCTTTACATCCATCTGATGTAAAGACCATCCCTTTGATGCAGCCATAGCAATGACTGCTCTTACAGTTGCCATCCTTGCAAACAGACTGAATGTTTCTTCATAATCAATGCCATATGTCTATGCATACCCCTTGACAACTAATCTTACCTTGTATCTATTCACAGAACCATCTGCATTGTGCTTCACCTTATAAACCCACTTACAGCCAATTGCATTCTTGTCTTTAGGCAAAGGCACTGATTTCCATGTAGCATTTGCTTCCAAGGCATCCATTTCTTCATCCATGGCTTTCTCCCATTTTTCTTTTCCCATGGCTTGCTCAAAAGAAGTGGGTTCTGGTTCCTGTATCACTTTGACCATATAGGCATAGTGAATGGCTATAAATCCATCATATTTCAGCCTATCCATAGGATACCTAGCTCTGGTAGACCTGTGCAAAATAGGCTCACTTCTAGGTGTTCTCAAAACATCCCTGGTCTTCCTTACTCCAGGTGTAACAATAGAAGGAATACCCAACTCATCATCAATGCTCTGTTCTGAGCCACTGGATTCACCATCCACAGAAGAGTGACCTGCATTCACATCAAACATGGGCTGATCTACCTTCTCTTTTCCTCTTCGTGATACCTGCATACCACTATCTACATTGCTTTGAGGAGATTCTCTTGATCTCAATGTGCCTGTCCATGGCAAAGTATGTGAACCAGTGCTAGAGGACACTATACGTCCACTAATATTTTGTGATTTCTGCTGTGAATTCTGTGCAGCATTACCATTTTGTGCATCTACATCATCAATCACATTTACTGGTTTATACTAGCTGCTCATCTCATCAAAAACAACATCTCTCTTGACTGTAAACTTACGAGTAGAAGGGTTATAGCATCTATACCCTTTCTGTTGCAGAGAATGACCAATAAAGATGCACTTCTCAGTTTGGATCCAACTTGGATCTCAACTCATCTGGCACATGAATATAGGCAATGCAGCCAAAAATTTTCAAATGAGAAATATCTGGTTTCCTACCAGTATACATCTCCTCTAGCGTCATGCTATGTATTGCTGCAATGGGAGTCCTGTTCATTATGTAAACTACTATAGCAACTACTTCAGCCCAATAATAATTTGGTAGGTCTTTTTCATTTAGCATGGCCCGAGATACCTCTCTAATATGCTTGTTTTTCCTTTTTGCAAGTCCATTTTGCTATGGGGTATGACTGCATGAATATTGCTCCTTTATGCCATGCTCTTGCAGGAACCTTGCAAACTCATTTGAGAGGTACTCTCCCTCTCCATCTGACCTTAGGCATTTTATTTGCAGGCCTGTTTCTTTTTGAACCATAGCTTTAAAAGCTTTGAAATGCCGAAACACTTCACTTTTCTTTTTCATAAAATACACCCAAACTTTTCTACTATAGTCATCAATAAAAGTGACAAAATAATGACAATCTCCAATAGATGCAGCTTTAGTAGTCCACACATCAGAGTGGATTAATTCCAATGGCTTCTTACTCTCTTGAACATGTCTAGGAAATGGTTTCCTTGCCTGTTTTCCAAATTGACAGGCTTCACATACCTTATGCATTTCTGCAACCTTGAATTTAGGCAATCCTGCAACAATATTTTGGGCCTGCATTGATTTAAGTCACTGTACATTAACATGACCAATGCGTTTACACCAGATATCAATATCTGCAACTACAGTGGTCCCATGTGCAAACATTGATGCACTCAATTCAGGCATATCCGCATCCAACGTAAACATCCTGCCCTTCTTTTTTCCTTTTGCTATCATGCGACCATTATTTTTCATATCCTCAACAAAGCATCCATGAGGATTAAATCTGACCTGCAAGCCGTGCTCAACCATTTGACCAACCTAAACCAGGTTCTTGGTGATATTCGGGACATGAAATACATGAGACAGGTATTTCTTTTTTTCATCCTGCATAGACAAAGGAATTTTACCAATCTGCACAATAGGATGTGCAGTATCATCACCAGTCTCCACAAATCCTGGTCTTTCCATTTTCCTTGCATCCTGCATCCATTCTGCATGACCTGTCATGTGGTTTGATGCACTTGAATCAACATACCACACATCATCACCTTCTTCTGCATTTGTCATAGAATTGGTCATGTGCTGCACCATAAACAAATTCTCATTTCTGTCATCACCCTGTCTACTAGAGGATGCATAATTGCCTTGCTGCAATTTTCCATTCATAATGTCATTCTGCTTTTTGTAGCAGTCTTTAGCCATATGACCCATTTTATCACAATAGTAGCATTCAACATTGCTGTTTGCATTTTGACCTCTCTGCCATCCACCACGGCCTCTTTGGCTCCCCCTACCTCTAGAGTTACCATGTCCTCCTCCATAGGACTGGTTTTCTTGAGTTTGTTGCATATTTTGATTTCTACCATGGCCTCCAGATCGGCCTCCTCTACTTCTGCCTCTACCTCTTCTAGCATTTGAGTAGAAGATAGTTTCTTTTGAAGTTCCTCCTGAAGAAGATGCACCACCATTTCTCTGCTCTTCAAAAATTAGAAGAGCAAACAACTCCTCAAAATCAAGAATTTTTTCATGGATGGCAATGGATGTCCGGAACTGTGCATAATCCTTTCCTAGACCATTCAAGGTCATAGAAACTAGATCATCATCTTCCACTGGTGACCCAATGGAAGCAAGTGCATCTGCAATTTTCTTCACCTTCATGTGGTAGTAATTGATGCTCATATTTTCTCTCTGCACATTGTGCAACTCCTGTTGAGCTGCATTTTCCTGGCTTGCGTATTTGTGCTGTACATTTTTGCCAAAGTATCCCATGCCTCCTTTGGCGTACTTGCATCCTGAATATGCACAATCATAGAATCTTAAATAGTGATAGACAGCCAGTACATAACTTTTCTAGCTCTCTCATGCCATCCTTTAAATGCCTGCATTTCCTATTGATTGGGAACATTAGGAAGAATTGGTTCTTCTTCATTTTCTGTAATGAACTCCCAATAGCCTTTTCCCATAAGGAAATTCATCATTCTAAACTTCCATGCTTGGAAGTTATTCTTGTCAAGCTTTTCAATGACAATCTATGAAAGAGAATCAGACGCCATTACAGAACACTGCAAAATTTTCTGTCACTGCAAAAAACACAGCTTCTGCCTCACATGGGCAAATTTGCAAAACTGACGAAAGTGGTATTTGACCACAATGTCACTTCCTAGTGACGATTTTGCATCAATAGGCAATAAGGATGATTCTATAACTCCCAATATCTCTGTGCATAGGCATACGATGCAATTTCTATGGCAACTTTTCACCGACCTGCAGAGCAGTGGTCGCACAGCAAAAACAAGACCTTTTTCTCAGTGCTTGCGGAGAACTTCCGCCTCTAAAATGGGCCCCGAAATGGCGGCAGCATATATTGCCCTCTTGCCACACCGTGAAGGGCATCTCAATCTGAGACAATGCACTCGCACTTCCGAATGTGCTACCTGTAGAGATTTGCTCCCAAACTCAAAAAAGGAAAGCAACATAGGTCCTCTTACCAGGACACTGCAAACTTGGTTTGCTTTCTTGAGCTCCTTACCACGAACCAGGCTCTAATACCATGTGAAGATAGTGGGAGAGAAGGAAGCGGTCTCACTTGCAGCTTTCTCACATACACAGTGGGGGAATACACACAAAGGTGGAGGCTGAAAATAGTTTTCCTCTTCTTAGTTGTGAAAGCCAAAAGAACTCTTGTACAAAGAAATAGAAGAACCCTATATGTGGGTCTCAAACCAAACTCAACTAACTAAGGTGGCATATTAACTGAGCCACGAACTAAAGTACATAAGGATAGCTATCATCCAGCTATTATTCATGGGTGGTGTACCAACTGCATCTGCAGCTAACAAGTCGGTGACATAAATGCACAACGGTCACCCTGGCATATCATGAGTGGAGCTCAATATCTCAACAAGGAGGACCCAGAGCCAGCCTAGTAGGAGTGTTGATACCCATACTGCTTTATGCAGACTATGTAGTTTTGATTACAGATTCTCCAGAAGGATTAAAAAGACATTTAGATGCACTATAGGCTTTTTGTGAGGATAGGGATCTAATAGTAAACCTTGGGAAAACCAAGGTGATGGTATTTAATACTACACATGCTTGGGTGACATGCTCAGCACAACATTTCACTTTCAAAGGTGAGACAGTAGAGTAGGTACGATCTTATGTGTACCTCAGGATGATCTTTTCTGGTCCACAATTTTCACTGAGAGCTGCGATTGATGCCAAATTGCATAGAGGCTATGTAGCTTTGGGGGCACTAGAGAGACAGTGTGCACATGTATAGTTCCAAGAGCCATGCACAAAATTATGGTTGTTTGAGACATTGGTGGTGCCCACACTATTTTATGGTGCAACTATATGGGGCTTC